>NW_018165252.1:59024-59373 GCF_001263595.1 Phalaenopsis equestris | reverse complement strand
CTCTAATCTGGAACATTGTTGAGGAATCCAAATGAAGAGAAACTAGGGGAGGCCACAGATCCTGAGGAGAACCTCAGTGACTTCCCAGTCTATCCTATGATTTGACTCCAATTTTGAGAAGAAATTATTAAAGAGTTTTATCCTGACATTTTTATTTAGTTATGACTTATATTCGCGTGACACGGTCACACAAGTTGCCTGGAAGATATGAGGGTTTACATCGTATTTGACGACGACCTCGGAACCTAGAACGAGTTTAGGGCTTAAATCGTACGGCAGAGCTATGCGAATGCCTAAAGAAAAGATAGAGGATTTATGTTGCGCTAGGCAAACAACCTCGAAATCCTAT
>NW_018165252.1:58514-58724 GCF_001263595.1 Phalaenopsis equestris | reverse complement strand
GAAACATGCTTGAAGTTATATAATGTAAAGTGTACAACGCAGGAGCAAACAATAGAATGCACGTGGAACAGTAACAGACAAAAACAGGAGCAGTACAACATGTTATACATGAAGAACAGTAACAAAACAAGTGTAACATGCTTTACAGTACGGTAGCAGGTAGAAAACAGGACAAGACATGCTTTACAGTACGGTAGCAGGTAGAAAACA
>NW_018165252.1:56877-57311 GCF_001263595.1 Phalaenopsis equestris | reverse complement strand
TAATATCAAAATCTTCTGACTTCCAACTTAATCCATAATTTTACATATCGAACAAGCATAAAAAATCTTCCCGTGAAATCGTATAAATGCTCACAATCGGGGTCAGCAGAGCAGAGAAAACAGCCAACAAGGCTCTCGGCCAAAGCCAGGGATGGGGACAGAAGGGCTCACGGCTGGAGCAAAGAATGGCTACCTAGATCCATAACCAAAGGCAGTCTAAAAGACAACAAGTAAGGCTTACAGTTAAGGCAACAAAGGGGCCCAAAAAGAACTAATAAAACTCACGATTTAAGCCAGCAAATGACAACTGCAAAAGCCCACGTCCCAAGGCCATCCAAAGCACAAAGGGGCTCCCGGCTAAAGCCAACAAAAAGACCACCAAAGGCGACTATGCTTCCCTGACAAACTGAAAGGATAACTAAAATAATTATAAT
>NW_018165252.1:55585-56645 GCF_001263595.1 Phalaenopsis equestris | reverse complement strand
CAAACCGAGCCCAGCAAGGCTAAACAAAACCAACACAGCTCCCCATCTAGAGCCAAACCAAGCTCAACCAAGAACCAAAGCCAAAGCCTGCCCTCAACTAGAGCTAATCCAAGTCCAGTAGAGGCCAAACAAAGTGCAGCAGGGCTAAAACACAAGAGCCCTTAAAGCCAGGAAGAGAGCTCTAACATCTCAATAAAAGCCAAGACTCAAGTTTCCACAGAAACCGACGTCCTATACTCCTGAAATGAAAACCGAGCACCAACAAAAGCCCAAAGCTGAGCCATTTAAAGCCCAAAACCGAGCCTAACGATATCAAAATCCAGACTCCCATAAATCATTAAAGATCCAACCATTTCACCCCAAAACCGTGACTTCAAATCAAGCCAAAACCAAGTTCAACAAGAACCAGAAACCAAATCCGAGTTCGACGAGAAACAAAAAGCCAAAATCGAGCTCAACGAAAACTCAAAAGCCAAAGTCAGAGCTCAACAAGATTAAAACAAGCCCAAGCATTGATATAGTCGAGCCATACAACATTAAAGCTCTACACATTTTAAGCCCGAGGAACAACCTGCATGTTCTAAACATTCTAAGCATGAAATTATTCCAACAAATATAAGAACAGAGGAGGCACTTCACGAGGAGCTAAACCCAGCCTTCAGAACAAGCTGTAACACTTTCCAGATTAAATAAGTTTTCTCATAGCATATATTTCAAGCCAGGGAAAGCCACAGGAAACCAAAATTGAGCCCCCAAACATGCATAAAACAGTAAAATGCACTCCCAAGTATTCATCTTAAGCAAGAATCAGTCATAAGATGCTAAAGCCGAAACCCCAACATGCTTGTAAGAGGAGCAAAAATCATTTCAAAGTCATGCCTTAACTCCCTAAATGTTTCCAACATAAACATGATATGATAAACAGAAAACGTGCCATATCTCCATCATTTTAAACAAATATTCAAATCTAAATCTTAAATCATGCTCACATTTCATCTTTCACATGCTCTTAAAGTGAATACCTAAAAAATGTATGAAAGTAAAGTGAACTAGCATGCCG
>NW_018165252.1:10059-55035 GCF_001263595.1 Phalaenopsis equestris | reverse complement strand
AGAAGTCAACTTTCTCTCGCGTGGAGGAGGAAGAGCTCGCTCGGCTCGAGACCGAGAAAGAGAGAGGCCAGGCGTGCGAACGCGAGAAGGAAGGGAGGCAGAGCTCGGACGCGGAGAGTGGGGAGTTAGGGCTTAAAGAGGAAAAGGGGAAAATAGTTTTATACAAATTAATATATATATATATATATATACATATATATATTAAATTATATGCAATTTACTCCCACGTTGCGTCGTAACAAAATGGGTGCCTCCCCTAGGCAAAATCGACGTTCTGGACGCGCCGGTGCAGTCTGTTTTGTCATCCGGGGTTGCTCGGACGACGTCGTCGACAATCGGGTCAAAAACACGTCAAAATTCAAATTTCACAAAATTTCGACCCGTGATCGATCGTCTCAAAATGTGTACTCCATTCGACAGGTAACAGTGCAGGCAATGCGAATTGCGGCGGTCGGACACGTCGACTCTCCGAATTGCGAAGTTTATGCGCGCGGGAGTGTGAATTGTGCAGAAGGTCACCCTAAGGCTCAAAAGGTCCTATAGGAATCCCTTTTGGGTTCCTCATGTTGGTTTCATAGTGTTAGCTAGAAGTTGATACCACACACGCGAAACTCCAGAAGAGTACAGAAGTGGGTTAAATTTCTAAAACAAGGCGGGTCCCATTTTTAAGGTTCTAAGATAGTCGAAGGGAGATTCCTAAGGCTAGATCCTAAACCCTGAGCGGAAGACTAGACCTCACTAAAAATGAGATCAACACGCATATCATACGAAAAATGCAATTATTTTCAATCAAATTTCTTATCATGTCACTTTCATTTATATTTATATAATCGGTTTTAATAGACAGCATAAAATCAGGAATGTCGTCACTCTGTATGCCTGTCAATCATACTAGCCAAAATCCAAAAAGATTATACCAACCTACATACAATAACACACAAACATGTCAACTTGTTTTCACTGGTATAATATATAAGAAGTATGTAATTTTACACAGGCTTGTGATATGACATATACTCATATGCAAATTTATAAAATGCAAGAAAATGCAAGAAAAAATAGACACTATAATTGCAGGATTATTTAAATATGCAACGATAAATTAAGGCAGTTGGTAATTTCGTCATGAGCAATAAACTAGGTCTACAACAAGTGCAACATCATAATTGAAATAGTAAGGACAAGACTGAAAAACTTAAGAAATAGATGTAATTCTACTATAATTAACAAGGAATAACATTCTTAACTAGAAATGTTACATTTATCCTCCAACAAACAACAGTTACTTACCTCGAGACGACAATATCGACACTTCTAATTCAACTGTGTAATGGGCGATCCTACACAGTTAGAATAAAAAAAAATATAAATAATTATGAAATTAAATTAGGTAAAATAAACTTTTATTTTTTTAATTATTATATTTTTTATTAAATTAGTATTATTGTTATTATATTTTTAAAAGGGATAATTTATGAATTTAATTAATATTAATTAAAATATGTTTCAAATCCTACAGTTCTCAAATCTCGTTTCTCCTCTGTTTTGTCTTAAATCCCGAGTTAAAAAGCCCCATTGGGAGATGGATTTACGAAATTTAGAGAGGTTGTGGCCTGCGAGAGGGAGGAAGGCAGAGACAGAAGGTTACATTTCTCGATGGTCTCGGGTATGAGCGACGGAAGGAAGAGGAAGATGGGATTTTAGAGTTTGGTGGATTTTGTAAGTTACGATCCCATCGTTGTCTTCACTTATAGCTCCAATAGCGAATTTATCACATGGGTTCAGTCACAAAGGCAATGGTTTCGAGCGAATTGAGAGAGCGAGAGTAGAGGGAGGTCGGGAGGAGATAAGGGAGAGGAAGCGGGAGGAGGCGAGGTGGGGAGTGTGATGCCTCTGCCCTCCCAAAATAGTCACGGGAGGCAATAAACAAGCGATCAATTCGGGAAGGTTGTAGAAGACGGCAGGAAGATCAAAAAGGAAAGATCAACAACAACAACAACAAAACATTAATCCCACTACGTGGGGTCGACTACAACACGTTGCTTCCAGGGGACGCTCTAGCACTTACACAATAATCAAAAGGATTCATATTATGGTTTTTTCAACAAGTTTTACGCTATTTGTCAACTACCTAACGCAACCCTCAACTTTTTAAATTCAGGCTTGGGACCAGCAATGACAGTGTTAACAAAAGGAAAGATCGAAAAAAAAATTATTTGTTAAGTCGGAAACGATTAACGAAGAAAAGGAATCACACATAAAGGAAAGAAAAGGTAAGAAAAAATTTTCAGATCATATAGTAGTCTATGATAAATGTATCGTCAATACCTGCAAAGTGGGACTACATCTTCTTCAATATCTCTGGTCCAGAGAGACCACTCCATTTGGACTGCTGTGATAGGGTGAATGAGATGTGCACGTCTAATTGTATCTGGGCTGGCTTCAGAAAGACCGATGAATTTCACCTTCCCCTCCTCAACCAACTTCTTGAGCTCCCTAACCTGCCAATCCAGAACAAAAAAAAATGCTAAAATCACCAACAAATCATCTAAGGGCTTCTTTGGGATTTTTTTTCTTGTGCTTTTATTTTAAAAATATATTTTTTTGGTGCAATTTTTTGCATATTTTTATTTTTATTTTTAATAAATTAATTGTTTTTGAAAATAATCAAAACATCTAAAAGTTGTTTTCAGTGTTTTTAAAAACAACTAAACATGTTATACCATACCAAATATGTTTTGTTGTAAATCAAAATGTAAACAAAATAAAATAAAACTAAAAAACTAAAATAAAAAATCAAAAGTATCCCAAATAGCCCCTAACATAATTGAGAAATGCAACAAAATCATGAAATTTTTGAGTTCCATTAGTGCTCACTGTCTCCTCTATAGGCACAGTCCTATCAATCCTGTGTTGATAATATAAATCAATGTAATCAACACCAAGCCTCCTGAGACTCGCCTCGCAGCAAGATCGGACATAATCCGGCCTACCATTCACAACCATCGTTGTTTTTTCGAGTTTTTCAATACCAAATTTTGTAGCCAGTTGAATCTTTTCCCTTGGCAATTGTTTCAAGGCCTGTGCAGATTGATTCCTTATCAAAATATATGAATTGTCCATCGCTTTCAAAACTATTATATATTGTATTATAAAAATAGATAAAGGTCGGGAAGGAAACCAAACCTTGCCAATCAATATTTCATTGATATGAGGACCATATATATCAGAGGTGTCAAAGAAAGTTATGCCTCTGTTGAATGCCTCTTTGATGATAGATAAACCAAGTTCTTCGGAAACAGCAGGGTTGTAAACGCCAGTGAGACCCATACATCCAAACCCTAACTTTGACACCTATAAAAGAAGAAATAAATAAATCCAGTTCACCAGACAAACAAAAATACTTATAAAAACAATGAAGGGGTTGAAAGTATGAGAGATTAACAATGCAATGAATGCTATATGAACACCAAAAATGAGGTAAAGTTTTCCAGAATATTTGGAAAAACTTCCAATAGCAAGCTAACTTAATGAAAAAGAGCCCCCCTTTTTGTAGATGTACAAACGAACCCATGTAAGGATAATTGTTTGACTTTTTGTGTGAATAAGGAAAACAACAACAAAGCCTTAATCCCACTACGTGAATAAAGACAACGAGAGTGGACAAAATTCATATATTTAGGGATCATTTGAGATAATATTTTTTTTTTTGTGCTTGTATTTTACTTTATTTATATTTTAATTTGATATAAAATATATTTAATATGTTGAAGATATATTTTTTATGTTTATTAAATGTAGCATATTTAATATTAAAATAAAGTTGGTTAGGTGGCGATGGTGGGTGACAATGGTAGTTGTATTAAAAAATGTTTAAAACACCAAAAAGTTATTTTGAGTATTTTTAAAAGAAGTTGATTAACTTTTAAAAACAAACATGTTAAAAATATATTAAATAGATATATTTTTAAAAACAAAAGTAAAGTAAAAATAAAAATAAAAATAAAAATGATCCCAAACATTTAGCTAAAATAAAATAAGCACTTTTTGTTTAGATACTCAATTTAGATCATATGACAATTAATCATGCAATATAAAAAGTGAATTAAGATAAGAAGAAGAGCTATAACAGGCATCGCCGCAATCAAATTGCCTCCCAGCTTCAGAGATTCCCACTGTCCTATGTCAATTCATGTTCCTATTGCAACATTCTTAACCCAATAGTTCCAGCAGATATATATGTTAGAATTAATACACATAACAAAGTAAAGTTTTCAGCACAAAGTAAAATTAAATAAAGTGGCTCGTCATGCTTCTTTGCAAGCAGTGCAATGCTTTAAGTACCTAGTTTAGCAACCATCATTTTTTTAGCAATAGCTTCACGTTCATTAGATTCCCAAATATACAACAACGCCAATTAGTAACAACTAATCAAGGCTAGATTTAACTACTAATGAAGCAGCCAACAAATAAACATTGATAGATAAAAACATTTGGGAAAGCACCGATAAAGAAAAATTAATTTACTTTCATTTTAATTACCTTATTATTATTTCAAGAGAACATAAACAATATTTATATTAATTGAAGGTATATAAACTATGTCAAGCTATTTATCGTCTTAATTCTTCAAATCTTATAAAAGCCTAGCCAAAGGTATGTCATGGTGTTGATTATAATTTTTTATGATAACAAACACATTATAAGTAATGTCTATTATTTTCTAATAGAGAAATTTCAGGATCATGTGATTATCTATATCAAGGAATCTTGGGTCTCAAGATGATCAAAATAATCTCAGTTATCCAAAAGCTAAAGTTCGATATGCTCAAATTAGAATTATGATTTATGTTTAACTGATTATATTTATTAAACTATAATAAAAAAATAATAATAAATTTTAAGTTATTGAATAATTTAGAACTCGTTAGAAAATCTTCAACAAAAATGTCACATTCTTATTTTATGATTTTATATTTGGAAATTATAAAATCTAATTTCAATAACTAAAAGATTATTTTCATCTGTTGGAATTACTTTAACAATCCAAGAACAACAATAACAACAACAACAATCCTTTATCTCACTAAGTGGGTCGGCTACATGAATCTTTTTTCTTCATTGCGTCCTATTGAGTGTCACATTTTCATTTAATTCTATTAGATTAAGATCAGTTTATATACAATATGCCCAAGTTTTTTAAAGTATACCTCTGCCTTTCTTAACAAAAGTCAAATCTAAAACATCTACTCTCCTAACCAGAACATTAGATGGTCAACATTTAATGTGAACAAATCATCTAAGATGACTTTCTCTAATCTTGTCCGCCGTTGAAGCTAAACTAACCCTATCAAGGATATATTCATTTCGCATTTTATCTCTAAATGTCAAGTCACTCATCCACCTAAGCATTCTCATCTCAACAACACTAAACTTTGTTTTATGCTGCTATTTTAAAGGCCAATATTCTACGCCATAGAGCATTGCAGGTCTCGCTACCATCTTATAAGTTATAATGAAATTACTTTCGCAATCCAAAAAAATAAAAAAAATCACTTTATTTTTTGTCAAGTAAATGCTATTAACTTAATGCTTTAACGTTTTTTTTTTTTAATAAATTTATGTATTATTTTGTTCATTCGTTAAAACCATATGAAGGGTGGATCATTACTTACCATTTCTTTTCATGCAAATCCTATTGCATACGCTTTTATGTGTTGGGTTAATATGTTGTAATTTATTCCCATTAACAAATATGAAAGAAAAAAAACAAAGAAAAAAGTGATGAAAGTTATTTGGATGAATTCACATAGTGAGACCAGCTCCAATGAGTCAGAGAAGGAGAAAACAAATCTTTGTCATATGACGGATCATGAGGATAACTCGACAGACGTCCATGAGTATGTGAGTGATAATGATTGATATTATGAAGACTTAGATAAGACATTCAATGAGTTGCATGGTGAGTACAAAAATTAAAGAAGAAACACATTAAGCTAGAAAAAGATCATGTATATTTAGACACTCAATATAATAAATTAAAAGTTAAATATGAATCATTCAAAAAAATAATAATATTTCTAAAAATATTTCATGTGATCATTCTACATTAATTTCAAAATGATAATCAAAAAATAATTACTTAACACAAAATTAAATTTATTGTTAAAATCTCACTTGAGTAGAAATGTGTCATTTAGCAAATTAAATATTAAAAATCATACACACACTCTTATCAATCGTCCACATCATTATCACTAAATACTCAAAATTAGACTAGGATGAATATGAAAAGATCATAGATAACAAACTTTATAGGAGCATGATTGGTTATCTTTTATAAGTCCCTGCTAGTAAGCTTAGCATTATGTTTGTTTTATGTGTGCTCATTTTACAGCTAACCCGAGGGAATCCCATTTAATTGCCGTTAAGAGTATCTTTTGATAATTGATAGGTCGTCTAAGTCGGACTTGTGGTATCCCAAAAATTTGTTTTCATGTGATAGATGCTACTTTCAATGTTGATTATAGTGATTGTAAAGTCGATCAAAAAGCACCTTTGGAACATGTCAATTCTTGGGATCATCCCTTATATGTTGTTCTTCTAGGAAGCCAAATTTTGTAGTCTTTTCTACCTCAAAAATTGAGTACATAGTTGTAGGTAGTTGTTTCGCTCAAGTTTTTTGGTTAAAACGATAACTTGAAAATTATCGACTTAAATTAGAAACTTACGGATTAAATGTGATAATACTAGTTCTATCAATTTAGCTAAAAATTCAATTCAATACTCACACACTAGACATATTGAGATTAGACATCACTTTAATAGAGATCATGTTACTAAAAGTGATTTTAATATTTAATTTGTTCCAACTGAATTACAATTAACTGATATTTTTACTAAACTTTTAGATAAAAATAGATTTTGTGAACTTCAAAGAAAATTAGAAGTGTTAGATCCTAGCTTATGACTAAATGATTTTTTATGTGATATTTTTTGTGCTTGATCATGCCCTTTTGATGTTGTCAAAAAGAGGAGAACATATGTTGGGAGTTTAAACTATTTGATTTCTTTAATATGCATATATTAAGGGGAAGGATAAATATATGTGGATTAAAGTCATTTCACACCTTATTCTAATTTAGCCAACATAGGTTTGTCATCATCAAAAATAAGGAGATTGTGTTGGCTCTATATTTTTTTATGATAACAAACACAAGATTGGTAATATCTAATATTTTCTTATGGAAAAATTTCAGGATCATGGGATTATCTATATCAAGAAAGTTTGGATCTCAAGATGACCAAAATAAACTCAATTATGCAAAAGCTCAAGTTCCATATGCTCAAACTAGAATTATGATTTATGTTTAAGTAATTATATTTATTAAATTATAATAAAAATAATAATATAACAACAACAACAAGCCTTTAACCCACTAAGTGAGATCGAGTACACGAATCCTTTTTCTCCATTGTGTCCTATTGAGCATCATATTTTCATTTAATTCTAATAGATTAAGATCATTTTTTATATAATAAATATGCCCAAGTCTATGCCCAAGTCATTTTAGGTCTACCTCTGTCTTTCTTAACATAAGTTGAATCTAAAACATCTACTCTTCTAATTGGATCTCTACTAAAACATAAGTCAAGCAATAATTTGATATCTAATAATAAATTTTAAATTATTGAATAATTATAATAGACTAAGATAATTTTTTATATGAATCCTTTTTCTCCGTTGTGTCTTATTGAGCATCATATTTTCTTTAGTTCTAATAGATTAAGATCATTTTTTTATATAATATGCCCAAGTCATTTTAGATCCACCTCTACCTTTCTTAACATAAGTTAAGTCTAAAACATCTACTCTCCTAACCAGATCTCTACTAAAACATAAGTCATGCAATAATTTGATATCTAATAATAAATTTTAAATTATTGAATAATTCAAAACTAGTTAGAAAATCTTCAACAAAAATATCACGTTATTATTTTAAGATTTTAGATTTGTAAATTATAAAATTCTTTTTCTTAAAAGTTAAGAGATTATTTTCATATGCTAAAATCACTATAGCAATCCAAAAAAATTATAAAAATATCACTTTTTGGTCAAAGTAATGGCTATACTTTAATGCATTAATATTTTAAAAACCAAAAATCAAAAATGTATTTTCGAAACCAGTGCGAACAAACCAAACTTGTTTGGTTCAATTAGGTTTTTCCGTTTTGACCAAATAATTTACACCCCTAGCTATTTGATGAAAATATTTTCATCAATCTGCCAATTACTAAGAATTATTTTACAAATTTCACCCGAATTTACACCGACCAAGCACAAGAAAGTTAATCAGAAGCTTATCAAACATGTTAAAGCATTAGTCAAATAATAATCCAACTAATGCAGTAACATTTCCACAAACACGTCATGAGATTGGGGAAAAAAATATAGGTCACTAATTTTTTCTACATGCGAAAGCAGCAACACCTCTTAATGATCGATCAAAGCACTCTTGATATTTGATTATCCTTATCTGATGTGAATTTTTTCATCAATATGCCAATTACGAAGAATTTTATAACAAATTCACCAGAATTTACACCACCCAAGCACAAGAAAGTGAATCGGGAGCTTATCAAATAATCATTTAACTAATGCAGTAAAATTTCCGCAAACACAACATGAGATTTAGATAAAAAAAAAGTAAACCAAAGAACAATATAGATAGAGTCAGTCGATACCTCTAATCCGTGAGACCCCAGCTTCACTTTGGGGATTAGTATTCTGCTCTGCTCCTCCATTTCTTCACCAAACCCTCCGTAAGATCTTCACCTCTGTAGTACTGTTCTTCCTCTGCGCTCACTTTGGGCTAGCTATGTCTGTTAAAAAAAAGGCTCGGCGTGCGGAACTGAGATAAGCTTATCCCACTGCTTACTGCTTGGCTTATTAAAATGATATCCAGGATATTAACCACAAATAATATCTCAATAAATTTTTAATAACCTAACAATACATTCCGCGATTTGATATTCATTTTTTTCATGTCATTCACGGGCTTCGTAAGTTTATTGAGAGTATTAACCTCGATAACAGTGACATATCCCTGCAATACTCTTCAAATAACTTTTATACGCACGAAATGCGTATGATATACGTAAATATTTTTCTACTATGTCAAACTCCAGAAGAGTTGTCAGATTGGGTACTCGCGCCAATTGAATATTAAAATTTAGGCGCTAAATATGTAAATACATAAAAATTGAGTGGGATGTTTGTAAATACTTTAATCTTATTTTTCAAACATAAATCTATTTTATTTATAAAATATTGAGAAATAACTTTTTATAGTCATATATATGCAATTTATATATATATATAATAGACTATGATAGTGGTACAAGTTATCCTATTTTTTCAACGTTAAAATATATTATAATACACGGAATAACTTTTAACCTTTTTTTATTTTCAGCACCATGATTTTATGATAGCTTTTATAGATGGTTAAATTTGGGGAATATTTTTCACTACTTTACCTTCAAATTGTTGCCTCTCTTTTGTTTAATTACTATTTTTTATATTTTATTTTTTTATGTATCATCAAAAAATTTGTATTGTCATTGGAAAAAATTTGAGCAAGAAATAATTTAAATTCAAGCTCGATATCATCTAGCCCGAATTTCAATAAATTTATAGTCCAAGCGAGTGTTTTGACAAGATGAATTCAATGACACTGAAATTGATCTGATTTGAATTTAAATCAACATAAATTGAACATTTAAAGGCTTTGTTGTATCAATTGAAATGTTAAATTTTATTAAATTTTGACATTTTTATAGTCAGATCGTGCGCCTCGACAAGAGAAATCCAATGAACCCACATTCAATTTTGATGTCAATATGACACTTAAATGTTGAAAAAAACTGCATGTGATCAAGATAATCAATATGGATCGTTCGATGGAGTCTTTTGAGTGATGGGTTATTTTTTTTCAAATGCCCCTCTAAAAAAATGTAAATAGGTCCTCGTTCTTCACTTGAGGGGGAGTAGAGGAGTGAGAGAGTGGGTTTACTACTAAATCTTAAATCTTGAAATTTTGACGATTGTCGCCTACTACTAAAGTTCATTGTAGAACCCCATAGTTTGTCGTCGACGACCAAAATTAGTAGGCCATCATCACCATTAATTTGTTGCGACCAACTACAATCAATTACAACATTTGTAGTAAACTACGACTATTTTTGTATTCAGCGACATCATCTTATAATCTCATCTTTCCAAATACATGATACGAGTGAACCTTTGTACTGTTGATTACATAATGAATTACCCTTGACTGGGCCAAGCCACATACTTTTTTTTTCCTTTTCAAGTTTTTTCCTACGTAAAACATATGATTTTTTCTTACAACTTTGTATGTGTTTGTGTTGAAAAATTATACTAAGCTAAGACATAAGACCTGTCCGGCGTTAAAAATATTCTAGCACGCAACAATTTGGTGTTATCTGTAGGAACTAAAAACTCACCTTTATAAAAGTATAAGCACTCTTTTAATAGCCAAGAAGTGTAATATTTGAAATAATTGAACATTATGCTCTAATACCAACCATTCTAAGGGACAATCTCGTAGTCAGAGACAATAAGCCTCTACATATTTTCTCTCAGATGGGCATCACCATGCTGGTGAAGATGCCTCTTCTTTGCCCCTAGTACATCGTATGTGGAGAAAGGAGAAATCTCAAAATAAGAATATTCAGTTTTCAATGTGAAGCTCAGTAACTAGTATTAAGACAAATGAGTGAGGTTCATCTACCTCAATATCAATCATCAAATCCTAAGTCTGATTTGACTCCAAAGATTGTATTTCTTCATCCACTCCCTTGAATCTTTAACTTGAGTGACCTCCTCAAAGCACTTTGTTTCACCACTATCATTTAATAGCAAATAATGTAAAGAAGGAGAATACATTTGTATGAGTTGTTTCAATCTGCTGGATCTTCTGACTTTAGTAGCAGGTGGTTGAGGAACTTTCAGTGCTCCTTCTGCCTGCTTCTTTCTCTAACTTCCTGATCACCAGTATCTTCTATCTCCACATATTTGGATTCTTTAGAAGTAACTGAAGAAATGTCCTAAGTTCTGACCTTGTTCTTGTATATCTCTATTTCGTTGAATGTGACATCCCTACTTCTAATGAATTTCTGATTCTAATAATTCTAAAACTTATACCCAAACTCTTCTGTGTCATATTTTAATGAAGGTGCACTTGAGAAATTTTGATTCAAGGTTACTCATGGACCCTACATCAATATGCACATATGCAGAACACCCAAATACTATTAAATGAGATAATCATATCTTTTTATCACTCCGTACTTCTTTAGATAAGCCTTCTTCCGAAGATATCGATGGACTGTGGTTTATCAAATAAATTGTTCTGTTTACGACTTCTGCCTAAAATTATTTTGGCATACTTGCATGTAGTTTCATGCTCCTAGCATGTTCCGTGATCGTTTTGTTCATGTGCTTAGCTACATAATTTTGTTGTAGTGTCCTTTGGACAATAAACTCATGCCTGACCCCCTCTGCAGCACAGAAAATTATGAACTTCTGATCAGGACACTTACCCTCATTATCTGATCCGAGACACTTTAGCTTTAAGTTTATCTCATTTTCTATCATAGTCTTTCTTCTCTTAGATGTTTTAAGTACATCAGATCTCTAATTTAAAAAATAAACTCAAACCCTTCTCATATGATCATCAATGAACCTCACAAAAAAACGAGAACCTCCAATGGACTGAATTGGAGTAGGACCCCATACATCAGTATGCACTAACTCAAGTTTCTTTGATTTCACCACTTGCTCACCATTGTATAAATAAACTTGCTTGCTATAAATATAGTTTTCACAGAAATCCAGATCAACTGATTTCAGACCATGAAACTTATTATTTGAAAGTAGTAGCTTCATATATTTCTCGCTCATATGACAAAGCCTACGCCGCCATAGACCTGCATCCAACCTAATCCAACCACATAAATTAAATCAATCCTTTCATTGATCAGATAAAGGCTGCATTCAATGTTGCCCAAGAAATCACTAATGCCTTCCAGGTTACCTTACACAAATCACATGTGAAAGTAGTCACGAGTCATGACTTTTGCAGCTAGCCCATAGAGAGAAAATTTGTCTTCAAACTAGAAACACGTCTGACTTCAGTAAGCTTCCAGACTTCTTCATTTAGCAACTTGATATCAACATCACCCTTTCCAACTTTATTGTAGACCTTGTTATCTCCCATATAAAACTTCCTTGGATCACTCTGACTATATTTTTTAAATATCACTTTATTGGAGCAAGCATGAAAAGAGGCACCTGAATCCACTATCCAGGATTCAGTGTTGACTAGGGATAACATTAGGGAGTCATTTTAGATTTCTCCTGTGGAGACATTAATAGAGAACTATTTTCCTATCCTCCATTGCTAGCTTTTCTTAAAGCTTTGCAGTCCTTCTTGAAATGCCTCTTATCGTAGTTCTAGCATTCTCCTCTACTTTACTTGGGCTTTCTTTCTTGGACTTGGATCTATCTCAGCTTGTATTCATACCAAGATTCCTTCCCCTGTTATCAGCACTCAACGCAGAACCTGAAGATTCGCCATTCATTGTTTTTTTGCGAACTTCTTCATTCAACATCAAACCCACCATATCATCAAAGTTCAACTTCGAAGCCTATCAAGTCATCCCAACTTTTTGATAATGAAGATAGTATCACCAATGCTCACTGGTGTTATGATCTCAACATCAAACTTGATTCTCATAGAACACACTGGTTTATTACAATATTAAAGTTATTGAGATGCCCAACCACTTAATTGTCTTTCACCAGCTCTATGTTGAATAATTTCTTCATTAGAAAAAACCTTATTAGAAGTAGAAGGTCATTTGTACATCTTGGCCAGTGCCACCATGATATCCACCATAGTTTTTTCATTCACAATGTTGAACGCAACAAATGAGGTAAGTATCAACCTGATCAATCCTAGTGTCATTCGATCCAATAACTCCCATTCCTCCATAGACATAGACTCAAACAACCTTGTGTTTCTTTATGGTGGTAAGTATAATTTTTTCTAATACAACAAATCCTCGGTTTGCATCTTCCAGAAAGTAAATTTCACCCCATTTTAAACTTCTCCACTTTGAACCTTATTTTTTCATCCATTGCACCCACTCAAATCTAACCCCGATGTGATTTTGGTTTGCTAGGGAAAACTACTGCGAAGAAATTTCCTTTTAGTTTTGCTACGGAATAAGATCAAAGGATTCAAAAAAGTTAGAACAAAAATTTAAACACAAAAGCACAATCAAAGCAACTACAAGAGCACGCAAGGATTTTGAGTGGAAAAACCTGAGAATGGAAAAAAAAACACTGAGCCACACCACCATAAATTTCACTATGAAATTCTGAAAGTTTTACGAATTACTCACACAAGTTTCTTCTCCACAATCACATGAGAAAATTTACAGGACTTGAACCAACAATCATCTCTCTCTGATACAGCACAAAAAGTCACACAGAATCACTGAAATCCACCTCTTCGACACTCCTCACATTCACTGAGATGTTTGTTGAAGAATTCAGAGAGAAGAAAACATCAAGCTCTCTGATCCACACGCAAAAAAATGGCTTAAAACCCAATTTATCGTGTAGTGACCGCACCGAGCGATTAGGCACCCAAACTTGACACCTAAATGCTAAGTGCTCTGTATCGACGCCCCATAATAGGAGCTAAAGTGCCAACATAAGCGTCAATAGGCACCAGTCTCTCAGGAATAAAAGCAGCATCCCATCTACAGCAGGCACATATGCGCCTAAAGCCGGTGCCAAGGCACCGACTCTTATTTTCGAGCAACACCCAATTGTGGACTTAATGCCCACAACCTGAAGCATATGCACCGGGTGTCTTGTGCTCGGGCTCCACAACTCAACAATAATTTATAGATGCAATAAAAATTTAGAATGTTATAAGCATCAGAAGATATGTATATACTAAAAAAATCTTAAAAGGCTAAGAGCCTTACAAAATACATATACGCCAAAAACATATTAGAATTTTATAAGCCTCATAAGGTACAAATACATTATATTTGAAAAAAATCTCAGAATGTTATAAGCATCGAAAAATACAGGTGCACTAAAGAAAATCTTAGAAGGCTACAAGCCTCATAGGATACATATATATTAAGAAAAACTAAAAAAACTATAAATCTCTGGAGATACAAGTTATTCTCCGATATTAAAAGGCACCGACCTTAAAAGGTATAAAATATTTATATATAAAAAAAACACGTGCTAACTTTGAGTGTATATTTTCTACTTATTTGAGAAATTAAATATTCATCTAAAAAGCTTACATGAGACCAGCCTCATGAGAGTTTGATGTCATTGTACTCTTATCGAATGACAATATCTTAATTAAAATACATTGGATTCCTTATAAGACATAATAATTTATTTTTTGTGCAACTTATAAGGAATCAACTAATTCTTACAACGATCAAGAATTCATGAAGCATCAAAATCATAAATTTTAGTCAAGCTAGTAAATTCAAAAGAAGTCTAGTCTTAAAAAATATACAAAGTTCTTCGCTCAACACGAGACCACCATGCTCTAAAGAAGCATCACCAAATGCTTTTGGGAATCTTATATATTATACCTATGAAAATAAATTTGCATGCTTGTGTGTGAATTTACATCTATCGTATTATACCATTTCTTTTTTTGCACCTCACTTATATGAATTTACTTCTTTCATATGAAAAGTATGGATGAAATATTATAATTCTTACATATTATACCTGTGGAAATAAGTTGGTATGCTTTGTGTGAGATTGTATGTTGGGTAGTGTAATCCTTTTGGATTTTGGCTAGTCGGGACAATGAACCCATAGAGTGACGGCTCTACATAAAATCACTGGGTTTCCTTGGATTGATATTGACCTTTCTAATTTCATTGTGTATATCAAAACTGATTATATAAATAATAAATGCAAAACTAAATCATAAGAAACTTAGTGGTAAATGATTAAATTTTTTCTTGTGATATGCACATTTGATGTTTACCCCTCTTATTGTCTTACAATGTTATATATGCACGTAGAAATTATCGTTATTTGTTGTCCATATTACATGCCTTATTACCTTTGTTATTTATGCTCTATTATATGACTATTATTTATTGAGTTTGTTTGTCAAACTCATTCTTTGATATTTTTGCAAAAGAAATTTTATTTAGCCGCCAGCATGACCGACTCTATCGGAACAGACTTTTCAATTTTAAATTTTTAATTTTGATATTTTTTTCTTTATGCTTGCTTTAGTTATTTTTCTTTTGGGTCTGAGTAGTTGTTCAATGTTGTTATTTTGGTTTGATCCAGTCAATTTCCTGCATTCATTTCAGTTGTACTAGTGCAATATTTATTATAGAATAAAAATTTGCATTTCTTGGTATATTCTTATTATTTGCATGTGAATTTTCTTTTTGAAAAATATAAAATAGATTCAATTCATTTTATCATGTCCAACATTACTGAGACGTATTGTTATCCAGACCCGGTGTGTGACACTGCCTCTCATATTGTAGGATTCTAAGAGAATCTCCTGCCCTATAAGATTTTCCTGTTCCATAAACTTCTACAATCTCATAAGCAGTATTTAGTAGGATTTCCATCATTCTCCAGAATAATGAGATTTTTTTTTTGCTTGTTCTGCAGCTGCCGGATTGCAGACCCTTGTTATTACAATTTTAAAGAGTTAATTTTGTTTTCAAAAACTATATATTGTTTTTTTTATTGGTTAGATAAAATATTGTCTTAACGTTTATTTAATGGATATTGTATTCTCAAATTTCTATCCTAGGGAGACTGTATCCTTTTTCTTATTTTGCAAGTGGTGTGTTTTAGCTTGCTTAGGAATATTCGGTGAACCTCCTTGATGCTCGTTTCACGTAGTTTCATCACCCACCTTGTTATTTTCAAGAGAGATAACAATAGAACAACTTAAATATGCTTCCCAACAACAAATTTCATTATTCAACTAGGGCTGTTAAAAAACTCGTTGTTCGTGAACAGTTCGTGTTTGACTCATTCGTTAAGTAAACGAGCCAAACACAAATATTTTTTTAAGCTCAATTTATAAACAAGCCAAACAAGAACAACTCTTTGTTCGCTTGTGTTCGACTCGTTTTAACTTGAAATAAAAAATAATAATATAATTATTTATATAATATTATATTATATATATTGTTTATATAATAATATATTTTATATTTTTATATTTAAGTTTAAATCATAACAACTTGTGTGGTAATGTGGTTATGTGCATTCTTTTGCATGCATTTGGTCGAGGTTCGAATCCAACACTCTAATTTTTTTTTCCAATTAATTTTAAAGAGTCAATTCCAAGTCGAACATGAGCCAAACACGGACAAGAAAAACACGAACAAGAATATTTAAATCGATTTGAACACGGACACGCTGTTCACGGGCTGATTTCAAACCCAAGCAATTTTATATTTAAATCGATTTGAACACGGACACGCTGTTCATGGGCTGATTTCAAACCCAAGCAATTTTGAACAAGCCAAACATGAGTCAAGCCTGAGTTCGCTCAAGCTCGACTCGTTTTACAGCCCTAAACCCAACATATTTCCTTCATTTGTAATTTCATAACCACATTCACCTAAACACGCTTCCCAAACACGTTCTGAGAGCCCTCTAATGAAATACTATTTGGTTGAGCTATTCATTCCCCCTTCCTTCCATTGATTCTTTATCATATTTGTAAGGAGTTGATTCCAACTCATTCTTTATGCTAAATAGATTCATAAGATATTATCTCAGTCTTTCTTTGACTTAGAGTATGTGAAGTTTTTGACTTAAAATATGTGGAGTTCATTTGGACGATGCAATTGATGGATTTTTGATAGAGATTTCTTAATTGAGTTGGGAAGACTCTTCATGGTCAAATAGACTCAGAGTTTAATAACTCGAGGCTATGCATCTATTCAACTTTGATTGGACTATGTCCACTTATATTTATATATCTATTATCTGTCATTTGATCCCTATTTGAACTTATTATATTTCTTTAACACATTCAACTAACGTCGTTTCATAAGCCCTATTTTTCGAGCTATTTATTCCCCTTTCGTCTTGTTATATTGAAAGATATGATTTTTGTTTCTAGACTACGGTGGTTGGTTGTTATTCCGGTGGGGTTGGATGTTCTTCGTGTTTATGAATTTCATTACGTTTGGGGTTGGCTGTTTCTCAGGTTTATGATGAGAATGTGCTCGGAATTTGCTGTTCTTTGGGTTTATTTATTTCAATGAGAGTTGGTGTTCTTCGGTGCTCGGGTTGGCTGTTCATTGGATTTATAATGTATTACACATGAAAAAAGTGTATTTCACTTCTTAAAAGGTTAAAACAGTGTCTTTTTGCTCTAATTTGAGAAATTCAGTGGCCTAGATATAAAAATTTACTAAAAGTGCTAGATGTGTAATTTATTATGAATTGGATGGCATGCATGTAAATGTCCCACTAATAAAATATAAAATAAGTGAAAAAATAAGTGATATGCTGATATCCCAATAAAACAAAAACAGAAGTCGGAAAATCCTCTTCCCCAGGAGAAAAATTTGCATGCATAAGACGTACGCATCACTGTATATATAATGGAAGTTATATTCACGTTATATCTATATTATATCCGTGTTATATTGCCTGCAACCTCCATATAACTTTTTGTATATATAATGGAAGTTATATTCACGTTATATCTGTATTATATCCGCGTTATATTGCCTGCAACCTCTATATAACTTACATGTAACCTACTTGAACTTATAAATAAGTTTCACTCTTATATTTACATGTATCTATAAATTATATACAGATATATGAAAGATATAACGCAAATATAATCTTAATTATGTACTCAACGCTAAGTAAGCGGTACTCAAAATTTTCCCCCTTTCCACTTATAGCGCGAATATAATCTTAATTATGTACTCAGCGCAAAGTACGCTTACGTACTCAAAATTTTCCCCTTCCGCAGTCCCTCTTCTCCCAGCTTCTACTCCGCCCAGAAGTCGCCTTCCCCTCTCCTCCCCATGGCAGCGATGAGCTCATCGATCAGCCCTTCATCGACCTTCTCCTCCACCTCCACTGACAACCTCCGCCCCCATGCCGCCAAAACCGGCGGCAGCGTCTGCTGCCTTTCTACCCCTTGCCCAACATCACCGACCACCGGCATCTCACTAGTAAATCTCAAGAAGGTCGCAGCTATCAAGGCCGCCGAGTACGTTAAGAGCGACATGGTTCTAGGTCTTGGCACCGGAATCACTGCCGGCTTCTTCGTCGCTGAAATTGGAGCCCTTCTTTCCGCCGGAAAGCTCCGTGGCATCGTCGGCGTGCCTACCTCTAAGCGTACATCCGAGCTTGCAAAATCTGCAGGTATCCCATTGTCTAACCTCGACGAGTACCAGCGGATCGATCTCGCCATTGACGGGGCAGATGAAGTTAGTTAGTGCTCTTTGATTTGTTCAATTTTTCGCAAATAATTTGAAATAGCTTTTTCTGGTGGTTTAATCTTGAATAAAAACGTGCCGCGCATGTATTTTTAGCGGAACATTAGAATAGAGATATATATAGGAAGCGAAGGGAAAAATTACTTCGAAAGTTCTTACATACCATCCAGATGGAATCGAAATAGCGATTTAAATCTCTCTAACCCCCCAGCGATTTTATCTCAATAATATGAAATTCATTCTATAGCCATGAATCTCTCGACTTGATAACCAACCTCAGCCGTACTAATTTGAAAATTTATTAGTTTGAATTATTTCAAAATCTCAGCATAATTCAAATGAGCTGCTGAACGGCTATCTTGAAACAAAATTTTTTAAACTTTTTTTTTTTAATCAGGTAAAACCTTTGTGAAATCTTTTGCAACTTGCTCTTCTACGTTACATGGTTTTTGCTTCACAACTCATCGAGCATGATCTCACTAATGAAATGATATTGAATTTGACTTTGTTTTCTCATTTCCTGATGAACAATATTCCTTGCCAAATTAATGATAGATTTGTTGTCAAGAAGCATCTGCATTGTCTTCTTTTGCTGCTTCTTTAGGCCATATAAAATCCTTCTAAGTCAGATTGTATGAAAGATGCAGTTGTTGCAAAATATCTTCACTTTTATTGATTGGAAATATTGTAAAATATTGTAATAAAAGGCCTATAGAATGTTCTTGATATACTTTAGAGCTTAGGCTTAAGAGATAGCATGCACCACCCATAAGGGCTCTTTTGGGAGGTGACATTGGCTTAAGAGATAGCATATTATATTACTCCTATAATCAATGCAACTCGGCCAATCTTGCTAAAAAAATAATTCAAATTGAAATCTATGACTTTTCTTATGATAATGCCAAAATTGCGAGTGCCTTTAAAACATATCAAAATCCTCTTTGGTGTGCCAGAATGATGCTTACTTTGATTGTACATTAATCTGGAAATGATACTGACTTCAAACATAATATCTAAAAGCAATGACAAATTAATTTTGATAGAACATCCTCATTGTCTCCTTTTATTTATCCTTTAGGCCGTATAAAATCCTTTGAAGCCAAATTGTATCATAAGATGTACTTGTTGCAAATATGTATTCAACTTCAATGCATGGATGTTATAATAAGATCCTTTTTGGATGTCTACAATAAAACTTCAAAGGTAATGCCAAAAAGATAATATGTTGTATTCTTCCTATCATCAATTCAATCTGCCCAATTTGAAATGAATTGCTTTTTTATACTTGATGCCAAAATTGAGCATGATTGAATATATGGGCATTTACATACATAGTGCACAATTCTTATTTATCTACATATCTTAAACCAAAACTTTCATATTTAGACACATAGTACTCAAATCTTTAATATCACATAAAGAATAACACCATTATCAATTTTTAAAAGTGAAATTCTCTCTTTAATGCGTAAGTTTAAAGCACGAAAATGAATTGTATTTAGGTGTGAGATATGTAAATGTATAAGAATTGTGTGCTACGTGTGTAAATTTCCCTTGAATATATTTTGAAATCCATTTTGCTGTTCCCGAATGCTGCATATTTTGACTGTGAATATTCTTTAAATGATACAGGTAACTAACATATTTTAAGTCAAATTTTCTTCTTGATGAGGCATGCATTTAAATTTCTGAATAGCTGATAGAACATTACTGGAAGTCCATAAATTAATCAGATTTCTTTGAGCAAATTTGTTTGTTTGAAATTAAAATTTATATTTAAAAAATGTTGATTTTACTAAACCACATCTAGCTGGATTTTGTTTGAAATTATTTCATTTTTAAACTTTACAAATATTTTCGGAATATATCAAATATTTTCGGAATATATCAAATATGGTGATTTCTAGTTTAAAATGAATTACAATGAAAGCTTGAGCTTTTAAAATATGTGTCATATGTTTAAGCAACCAAATGAGCCCTTATCGTAATATGTTTCAATGATTTAGTAAACTTAATGCCTTCTTATGGCGGAAATTATGTTAAGGTGAAAGGCTAGTCTTTTGTCGTATTTGGAAGATGGGCTCGCAAAAATTGGGTCGCCTATTTTTTAACATTGAAGTCATGGTTTTATTAAGGGTCTGTTTGGGGCAGCTACAACTTATACAACTTATCCAAATAAGGAGCTTATTCTGATAAGCTGATTGACTATTTGATTTTTGCGTTTAAGAAATTATTGATTTGCACCTGTTTCTGAATAAATGACCATTGTGTTCCTGCTCAGGATAAGCTGTTTGGTTTGTGCCTTTGAAAAACAACTGATTTGCAACTTTTTCTGGATAAATACCATTCTGACACTGTACAGTGTTGCTGTTTGCAACAAAACTGTAATGGGTACACATTTGATAGTTGATAACCAAAAAAACCACTCCATAACAATATAAAAAAAAGATATACATCTCACTTAAGAGCGAGTATCAAAAAATCTAATAAAAAAGTAAAATATTAAAATTACAATTAAAAGTATGATAATATTCATTTTAAAATGCAGAAAAAGCATGTCACGAGCAACGTTGTCCGGTTGGGACACCATCGAACCTTGAGCAATATTGTCTGGTTGGGATACCGTCGAACCCCGAAAAAGCTGTCCGATTGGGATACCATAACAACGTTGCTTGGGTAGCAAGTTACCTGAAATGCCTGCAAACACAGTCTAACTTGGGTTGAACGCATGCTGACCCACACGACAACCTTCTTAAACATTACGTCCAATTTATTTTCCAAGTCCGGGTCAATTTCACACACCTTAAATTTTTTTGCAGCTGATACTGCCTGACAAAACAAAAATGATAATGAGAAAAAATACATATTAGTCCACCATTATTACCTCTAACTTCTCAGTCCACCATTTCTCTGAGACATCAATGATACACTTAATTGGATCCTAACCCAACTCAGTGGATCCCTGTTTCAGCTCCTTCCATAACTTTCACTCCTTCAATTGATTCCACTTGTTTTTGAATTTTAGCCTATCATACTCCAATCAATTCTTTAAACTTCTTCGAGATATTTTGCCAAGCTTCCTTGTTAAAGTATGTGGTAGGTCTATTTCCAATCTCAATTTCTTTAATGTAAAGATCATAAAAAATATTTGTTACTTTCTTATCCCACCTTGCTGAGGGACTCCCTTCTTTCATCTTAACCTTGTTGGAACTAATTGAAGAATTGACAGCTAAACAAAATAACTTAACATATAACAAACTCAACATGTTAGACCATTATAAAATCAGAACGAAAAAAATTCGAATTAAATACCATTACAGAATGACAAATAAATAAACATAAACACAATAAAAGAGCTTGGAGAAAGCCAACACAATCACATGAACACCATTCACAACCACCCAAACCATCATAAACAACACTCACAACCACCACACACAAGTGCACCTCACATCCACCATCAACCCACACACCCAAGCCATCATAAATTGCTCTCACAGCCACCACACACAAGCACAGCTAACATCTACCACCAACCCACACTCCCAAGGCCAGCAGAGCACACCCAAGCCACCATAAACACCACTCACAGCCACCACACACAAGCACATCTCACATCTACTACCAACCCACACAACCATGGCCTGCATAGCACACCCAAGCCACCACACACAAGCACAATTAACATCCACCATACACAAGCACAGCTAACATCCACCACCAACCCACATACCCAAGGCCAACAGAGCACACCCAAGCCACCATGAACACCACTCACAACCACCACACACAAGCGAGCCTCACATCCACTACCAACCCACACACTCATCGCCTGTAGAGCACACCCACACCACCATAAACTGCTCTTACAACCACTAACAGCCACCACAACCAAGCACAACTAACATCCACCATTAACCCACACACCAAGGCCAGCAAAGCACACCCAAGACACCATAAACACACACTCACAACCAACGTAAACAAATTATCCAAATAAAAATTTATAACAAATTATCCAACGTTCGCTATAATTAAATGCATATCAAATCATTTTAAGCAGCATAGACACTCATATCAAAATTTGATGCAAGCTAAATGAATTCTTCGCACGAATTAATAATTGTTAAATGGTAGATACTGTTTTTTTCATTTTTTCTAGTACAACCAAACTATCACCAAACAAGATAATCCATCCAGTATTCACTGTCCCGGTTGAAAGAAAAGCACAAAATTCACAGTCACTATAAGATCATTTCATAAACATTCCACCTTTTTTAAAGAAGATATGAAAGAGAGAATAGTTTGATGTTATCCATAATATTCACTGTCCCGGTTGAAAGAAAAGCTTAAAGTTCACTTCTATTATAAACTACTCAATGCGGAATGATCAATCAAACTAGAAGTAGGAAGTCATACAGCTGCAACCCTTTGAATTTTCCAAACAGGATAAAAAGGAACCTCCATGTAAGCAATCAATTTCTTACAGGATAGCCAAAATAGAGGATTGCACAGATCAAGCACCCCATATCAATGTCACTGATCAAACAGGGCCACCTCAACCTTGCAAAAAAACTATTGAAGCCACATCAAGCCAGTTAAACATTCCCCTTTTTTTTATTTGCACATTTCCATAACCAAAATTTCCCAACAAACGATGGGATCAGAAGCCACAGAGGGCAAACTGGTGCGGCCCAATAAAAAACCACAGAAATTAATCTAAGAAAACCATGAACAAATCTCGATCTACACAATATTTGGTATCACCACAAACTTTCCAAAGAAAATCATGGGATTGGAAACCGCAGAGGGTAAACGAGAGCAACGAAAGGAAAACCACATAAATTAAACATATAGGAATAATATTGCGAGATACCAGATGAACGATAGGAAGAACCGAGGGAGAAGAGAGGGAGAGTGGGGATGGAGAACCAGCCTAGGGCAAGTGCGGAGCGACGAGGGAGAAGGACACTAGAAGGTATTTGCTGATCAAACACAACTCTTCGAAGCGGGAGGCGGGTAGATCCTGCGGCCCGCTTCCTTTAATAAAACGTTCACGCCGTTTTCAAAACGCTCGCTGAACGCTCGAACCAAACAACATTTTGGCGTTTTAAAAATGCTAAACACAACAATAAAGCTGCCCCAAACGCACCCTAAATCATGAAAATTGCTTCTCTTCAATTCTATGTTAAAACAACTCAAGTTCAACTCAGCGAACTACTCATTATTAACTGCTCGGATAGATAATATATGTACTTCAAAGTTATGTAAGTATATATGTTTATCATTCCTCTATTTCAGCTGACTTTTATACGTCTGTAATAGTTTTTAAGTATTGAAATTTAATATAATTTGAACCTAATGAGCCTGAAGTGACCTAAGCATTATGCAATTGTTTTTAAGCATTGAAATTTAAAATAATTTGAACCTAATGAGCCTGAAGTGACCCAAGCACGAACATGACATTTTCTAACATAATTAAACACAAGCCGAGCTCAAAGAAAACAAAAAATGAATGAGCTTACACTTCTGTCCTAAGGGAATAGAGTTTATACTTTATCTTCTAAGATTTTTATTTTCTTTTAAATCCAATTTTCTTTTTGTTGATCTTAACAGGTAGATCCCAATCTTAATCTTGTGAAGGGACGGGGTGGTGCTCTTCTTCGAGAAAAGATGGTTGAGGCGGCATCCGATAAGTTTGTCGTGGTCATTGATGACTCGAAGCTTGTGACCAGCTTAGGTGGAACTGGGCAGGCAGTGCCAGTGGAAATTGTGCAGTTTTGTTGGAAATACAATCAGAGCAGGCTACAGGAATTGTTTAAAGATGAAGGATGTGAGGCAAAGCTCAGATTAGATCCAGATGGAAAACCCTTTGTTTCTGATAATTCGAACTACATCGTGGATTTGTACTTTAAGACACCAATACAGGATTTAAATGCAGCAGGAAAGGAAATGTCAGCGTTGGAGGGAGTGGTTGAGCATGGTTTGTTTCTTGACATGGCTGACGAGGTCATTATTTCTGGGAAAGAAGGTCTGAGCATGAAGACCAAGTGAGTTTTGTGGTGATTTGATTTGAGGCTTCTTTGTTTTTTATTTAATTGTCAGAAATTTTAAAAGCTACTTTTTGAATCATTATGTTTATCCCTTTTTCCTAAAATTAGTTTTGTATAAAATAATTTCTAGGAAAAAGATAAAAAGAATTATGTAAATTTTTTTGGTTAAATAGACAATGTTCTGGTTGCTTATTCAATCACAAAAAAAATCAAATAACTGTCTGAAGCGGAGCTTGATATCAAAGATCTTAGGCCAAGTTGGACTTTTTTGGTTATGTAACCTTCTTATTTAATGGTTGGGCAATTTAAGTTGAGTGTTTTTTGAAGATTTAACTCTAGAAGTCATTGATTGAAAAAAAAAAAAAAAACTCTAGGGGTTGATGCCTTTCTAGGGTGTGTAGAAGGTGTTTTAGAAGCTCGTTTTGCGGGGAATTGGTTATGGAACAACAATGAAATGACAATCGGGGTCATCGGCGGCGTTGGGAAGGATATAGGAAGCAAAACTGCTATAGGACAGCAGGTGAGCCAAGTGCGACGACTGTCCGGACTGAAAACAACAACACAACAACAATTTTGGGGGGTATGGGCGGTTGGACAACCAACTGGAAGCATTAAATTGGAGGTTTCCTACCATAACTAGTAGGCAGCAGTGGTTTCGACGGCTGGTCGGCTGAAAATCAGTAGGTAAACAGAAAGATGTTGAGTCCGGGACAGTGGAGAGGATCCACCACATATTCCTAGACAAGCTACAGTCACACCACATGCGAAGGAAGAGGTTACAACACTCCAGCATGTAAAATTTAGAGAAAATGTTTCTTAATTGATAAAATCAGAAAACTGAAATTCCAAACAATCTATTATAATATGCATAGAAGTCCCCTCATAGTAAAAACCTTATTAGGAACTGAGGAAAAAAAGTTAAGAACCAAAAGGGAAGAAACAAAGAAAAAAAACTTGCTAAAGAAACAGAAGAAAATAAACAACAACAACAGACCTTTATTCCACTATGTGGGGTCAACTACATGAATCCTTTTTCTCCATTGTGTTCTATTGAGTGTCATATTTTGATTTAACTCTAATAGATTTAGACCATTTTTTATACAATATGCCCAAGTTTTTTGGGTCAACATCTGCCTTTCTTAACATAAGTTGAGTATAAAACATCTACTCTCCTAACAGGATCTTCAAATAGTCGACGTTTAATGTAATCAACCATCTAAGACAACTCTCTCTAATCTTGTCTGCAAATGGAGCTACACCAACCCTTTCACGAATAGATTCGTTTCACATTTTGTCTCTAAGGGTCTGTTTGGGGCAGCTACAACTGTTTGAAGAAGTAACTGTGAAGCAGCTGTTGAAGAAATAACTTTTCAAAAAGCTGTTGTGACTATTATAAATCTATTTTATTTTCAAAAAGTCTGAACGAGGCTTTCTGACAACCACTACATTTTAACCGCTAAGGTTGAAAAAACTGTTTTTTAACACAAAAATTTCTAAAAAACAACAATAAATCAGTTCTAAATAGAACTGTAGTGACGGTCTGAAAAACAAAGTAGGTAGAAAACTATCTTTAACAGACCCTAAGTGTCAAGCCACTCATCCAACTAAACATTCTCATTTCAACGGCACTTAACTTTGTTTTATACTTCTCTTTTGAAGGCCAATATTATGTGCCATAAAGCATTGCTTTTCTCACCACCGCCTTATAAAATTTTCCTTAAAGTGTAAGCAATGCTTTTCTATCACACAATAAGCCTAATGTATTCCTTTACTTTAACCAACTAACCTAAATTCTACAAATAACATCCCCATCTATATCGCCATCACTTTGAACAATAAACCTGAGATATCTAAAATGTTCGCACCTTTTAATGATTTGATCACGCATAGTTACAACTTTGCCATTATAACACTACTACTAAAATTTTATTTCATGTATTTAGTTTTCAATCTACTCAAACGATGACCTTTCAAATCCAATGTAGACCTCCACAATTCAAACTTTTTCTGAATCCTTTCTCTAGTCTTATCCACAAGAAGGATATCATCAGCAAAAAACTTACACCAAGGTTCATCCTCCTGCATATGTCCAACAAGAGCATCCATAACTACAACAAAAGGGTATGAGCTTAAAGCAGATCTATGATGTAATCCAACTGAAATAGGAAAATACTTGGTTAATTCTCCTTCTGTTAGAACACAAGTAACAACTCTATTATACATATCTTTAATAACTTGAATACGTCATATCAACACCTTTCTTTTTTAGAACTCTCCAAAATTTTTTTTTGGAACATTATTGTAAGCTTTTTCTAAATCAATAAAAATCATATGTTGATCCTCCTTACTCTCTTTGTACTTTTCCATCAAACCTCTCAATAAATGTATAACTTTTATAGTAGACTTGCCCGCATAAATTTAAACCGATTATGAGAAATCCTTATCCCGTTTTAATTTATGTTCAGTTACATTCTCTCATAATTTTAAAATATGACATATTAACTTAATTCCTCTATACACACTATTGTGCATCTCTTTGTTCTTAAAAATGGGGACCAAAATATTTCTTCTCCACTCCTCAGGTATGTTTTAAGTTTTCAAAATAATATTAAAGAGTTTAGCAAACAAAAAAATTCTCAAATCTCTCAAATATTTCCACACTTCAATAGGAATATCTTCGAATCCTACTAATTTTCCGCCATTAATTTTCTTAAAGTCTCCTCAAATTTTTTTAACTAATGCGACTTTAAAAATAAAGAAGTTTTATTATTATTAACGATTTCATGATCATCAAGGTCGATCGTATTTCAAAAAATTCATTGAATTTTTTTTAAAATAGCTCACCCACATATGTTGAATATCTTTCTATAAGAATTTTTTTTTTATTTTCATCTTTACACTTTATTTGAATTAAATTTTTACTTTTGTTTTTCTTTTTGTTTGGCTAGTTTGTACATATATTTTTCACTAGTATCTACGATATTATAAAGATCACTAAAAATACAATTTTTAGTGGCACAAATTATTCTCTTTGACTCCATACGGGTCATCTTATATTTTTTCAGTTGTCTAAGTTCTTACATTTAAACTAATTTTTATAACACAATATATATTTTATCTTTTCATGCACATTAATGAAGAAAATAATAAAATAAAATAAAATAAAATATGCGTTCAGTCCATCTTCTGTTATGGCGGACCCCGTAAACACATATCGTGGGAGTTCTACGTCTTGTGTCCTAACATCCCTCATCACTCTCCGCAGGTAGGAGATGCTTTACCCTCATCTCTGGAAACATTCAGATCCTTGTAGCACGGTGATAAGTATGCGACATTAAAAGTGACAAAAGTATTATAGTCTTTCGGTAAGTCAATCTTGTAGGCATTGACAATAATCTTCTTAACAATCTGAAATGGGCCATCAACTTTAGGCCCCAAATAAACATGTAGGAAATCACTCATTCTTCAGCCTGATCAATATCATATTGCCTTTTTTGAAAATCATAGCTTTCTTGGATTTGTTAGCCTATTTCTAAAACTTACTGTTATGTTTGACAATTTTCTTCCTAACTTGTTCGTTTAAGATCCGAGTGTCCTTGAATCGAATCTCAACATCCGTGCTAAGCTTAGTAGCTGACAGTAGTGGGATTAACTCCAAAGGTGTAAGAAGGTTCTGTCCATACACAATCTCAAAGGCACTGTGCTATGTGGATCTACTAGTAGAACGATTATGGGCAAAATTCACTCGACGATGAACCAAATCCCACTGTTTGATGTTCCTTCTCTCAAAGCATCTAAGAAAGTTTCCCAAGTTGTACTTTACAGCTTCGGTCCGCCTATTTGTCTAAGCGTGAGTTGCTAAACTAAACTGAAGTATTTTACCTAACTTTCCTCATAAAATCCTCCAAAAGAGGCTGCAAAATTTAACATCTTTGTTCAAAGTGATACTTCTGGGTATCTCATAAAGACGAACAACCTCCTTGAAATACAAATATGCAATATGCGACACATTCATTCTCTTATGGAAATGAATAAAATGCGTCATTTTGGAGAAACAATCTACCACGATCATGAAAAAACCCTTACTTTTTTATGTCCGGGGTAAGCTCACTACAAAATTTATGATCATGTCCAACAAAGATGTCTCTGGAACGAGAGGGGGAGTGTGCAGACCCGTGTTCTGCCCTTGAGTCTTAGCTAAGTTGCATACTATGCACCATCTGACACGCCTATTCACATCTCGTACCAATCCGGGCATGTAAGAATTCTCATTCATAAAGGAGATGTCCCGCCATTCTCACGTTGTGACATTCCTATAAAATATTCTCCCCAAGTGAATTCCAAGGAATGCATAACGTATTCTAAAAGAATAGGTATCCATTAGATTTGTGATACTACTCGTATGGTCTATCCTGTCATCGTATCACATAATCTTAAGAATTCTTCTTGATGATTGGTGATCCTTGTGAATGATTTAATCCTAGTTGGTTTAACTTCATAGAGATATCAACCACTTGAGAAGCCAAAATAGAAAGAATATCAGTGTCATGTATGCTAGTTATCTTCTTATGTTTCATTCTATCATAAGACCATTGAAAGTTATTCGTTGTCATCTCTTCAATTAAAGAATAAGCCTCATAAAAATGTTTCGACATAAGAGATCCACTTGCAAATACGTTAATGATAGACCTAATAGATCTTATGAACCCATTATAAAAAGGCTGGATAATCAACCAATCAGGTAAAGCATGGTGATGACACTTTTTAAGGAGTTTCTTAAATCTTTCCCAGACTTCATAAATAGATTCACCTTCAAATTGGCTAAAGGAAGCAATGTCATTTATAAGTTTGGTTGTTTTTTAACGTGGAGAGTATTTTGGTAAGAATTTCTGGGCAAACTCATTCCATATCCTAATTGATCTAGGAGCTAAAGAGTTTAACCACATTTTGATTTTATCCCTAAAGGATAAAGGGAAAAGCCTTAGCCTCACAGTGTCGTTGGAGACACTTTTGTAGCAAAATATAGCGCATAGTTCTAAAAAACTCGCTAAATGAAGGTTTGATTCTTCGGAAGTTGTCCTCCCAAACTGATTATTCTGCACCATTTGGATGATAGCAGACTTTAGTTCAAAAGAATTGGCTTCTATGGCAAGGGTATTAGTACTGAGATGGATTTCATCTACCATAGGATTAGCAAAATCTCTTAAACGTCTAGGCATGTTTTGATGTTCATGGGCATCAAGATTATTATGAGGAATATCCATCATTTCTCCTAAAAATTTTTGAATTCTTTTTTGTTTTTTGATTTTTAAATGATTCTTTCAAGCTCAAAGTGTAGGGTTCAAGGTCTAAAGATTCTACACTACGCATACATCTACTAGGTTCACTAGTAAAGAGACTCTAAGCTAAGAGAATAACAAACAAGATAAAAACATAGAACATATATTATGCAGCAGAAAGAAAATAATTACGTGCACAATTAAACAAATATTAGACATGTATTTTTGAATTTTTGTAAACAAAAACAAAACAATATAAATACAGGGAAAAAGAAACAATGCAATTTTAAAGTCAAAGGCCTAAAAATTTAACTAAAATTTTTCTAAATCAAATTTATTATCGTTACCCTGCAACGGTGCAAACTTGACACATACCATGTGCTGCGAAGCACGGGCTGCTCACGTAAGTATACGTGGCATATCAATAGTACTAGGTTTGAGTCCAGTTGTCAATCCCACTGGGAACGAGAAAAATTCAATGAAGGAAAAGTCCTAGCCTACTATTTACTATTTTCGGCCTAAGGCCCCATTTGGGGGCAGCTTTCCACCGCGGTGCGTTCTGAAAATGCTGGTCGAAGCGTTTGAAAACAATGGCGCTGCCGCTTATCTAATTAATTTACGGTAAACGAGGGCCACTGGTTCGACCCCCATTTACGTTTTCTTCTCTTCTGCCCTCGTCTCTCTCAATTGCCTTGCATTTCTTTTGCCCTCGTCTCTCTTGATCGCTCCTCTCTCTCTCGCGCCTCTCTCCGATGGCAACAGGTTTCCTTTGTCCTTTCCCTCTTCCCTTCGCCTGAAATGTTTGATTTGCAAGTTCAATTTTAAAACCTATGCTAAAGTTATGAAAAACAAGTTTGTCCTAACAAACAAGGAGACTATTTAAGGCATTTAAGGTTCGACAGACTTCAACCTTGAATTGGTTTAGTGAAGAATATAATTGAGGAAACTATTAAACCTCAGTGTCAATTGGGAGCAAAATCTTTCTTATGTCCTTATGATAGTTTAAGAAAGGTTAGCTATCATGAATTTAGTTCCCTAAATCCCATGATTCGCTCAAGCAAAATCAACTCCTTATTGATTGCATAAATTCAAAGGCAATATCCCTATTACAGTGAGTTTATGTGGTTAACACTTTTCATTCTACAACGTATCCTCCCGAATCTTAGAGTTTGCGAAAGATTTTAACTTTTCCACTGACCAAACAAAATGTAAATTAAGTTTAAAATTTAACACAACACTTCTAGAAAGTTCAAACACAAAAAATAAAAGAATCCTCAATTTTATCCTATCACATTTTTAATTCAAGGAAGAAACAAAATAAACTACCCACTGCTCATGATAAAACACATCAACACAATCATTGCATTAAGAAAATCAATCATATACCATGCCTGTTACAAAGAAATCCGAAGAAAAAAATATTACTTAATTGTATTTTTCTCCTTCCCAAACAAACAATGCGATAAATCTTAAACAACAAGTAGGAAATTTTCTCTCAATCTCTGATACACAATTTCACCCGATCTCCTTGCAGAATTTTTGGCCTTCTCCTTTAGCACTCTCCTCTCCAAATTTTTGTAGAAGAAAAATAGAGGAAAAGCACCTTCCATCTTCATAATCTTCCTTTTTATATCTCCTCCAATCTTCTTTATGTTCACCGATTTTTTTATCCAACGACTGGAGCTCTTCATCCCCGCTTGAACTGTTTCCAACTACTTTCGGCGCCTATGCGCCCACTGCTCAGTGCATAGGTGCCAAGCCTTGTGTATCGTGACTGGTAAAAGTCAACGCATATGTGCTGTTTCTTGGCGCATAGGCGCCAAGCCTACTGTGATTACGCCATAATTGGGCGCTTATAATCCCATGTTTGGCGCATAGGCGCCAAACTTCCTGTTGAGTGTGGCGCTTATGCGCCAAGTTCTCTGTTGCATGATCTTGGAGTGATCTTGGAGTGATGCTTGGTGTGGTGCATAGGTGCCCGCCAAGCTCTCTGTTATGGAGTATAAGATGACCCATAAATGGCCAAAGCTCCTATGCTGCTCCATTCATCAATCTTTTTAATACTTGCATAGATAAAATCAAATACACCAAAAACGCATAAAATTGAAGAAAAATTTAAAATAACAACAATAAAATATTATAAAAAAATTACACAATTAAGATCACATAAATTATACTTATCAGAATTTTGTAACACATTTCAGGTCATGTGTAAGCTTGCTAATATAAAGTAAATTATAATCTAGTTGGGGAACATATAACAATAAAGAAAGCTGAATCTAACAATGAAGAAAGCTGAATCTCTTTGGAGACTTTCATATCTCCTTTTTCAACAATAACAAATTTGCGATTTTTGATCTCTTGGTAGTTGATGAGAGCATGAATGTCCTCCGTCATGTGATCCAAAGCATCTTAATATATTATCCAAGGCCGAAATCCTTCATCGTTAACAAGATAGGAGGATATGATATTTTGGTATATCATCAAGCTGGTAGCCTGTGGAGCAGAACAAGACATCTTCATTATGTACTTGGTCATAATCCCAGTTTGCTTTTAGGACTGTAAGAATTCTGAGTGCTGCAAGCTGCAGAATTCGTGGCTGCCTCTTGCCGCAGGAGTGGAGGAATGGCTGGAAAGCCGGGGAGGCCTGCTTGCTTGTAGGAAGCTACCTGTGGCTGCTCTGTTGGCTTGGAAAGGAGCAGCTGGGTCACTGGCAGACGACAAAAAGGTCGGAGGAGCACCTGGAAGCCTCCATGGAGCTCTGAGAGAAGTCTGCAGGGCTGCTGCTTGTTGTACGATGGAATTTGACTGTTGTTTCTGCAGGTAGAAGAAAAGCTTCTGTAGGAAAGGAGAGTTCCGTCGGTTAGAGAAGAATAAAGGAGGAGTTTTGTTGCAAGCAAGAGCTGGGAAGGGGCCTGCGGGGAGATAGGGGCCTCCATGGAGGAATTCTGGCTGCATTCGGGAATGAGTTAGGGTCGGGAGAGCGCCAGGACAGCAGGAGAAGCGCCCGTCAGATGAGAGCTACCTCAGCGACAGCAGGAGAATGGCCCCCTCAGAGACAACAGAAGACCGACAGAGAAGGCCTGTTGCTATTTCTGCTGCAGTTGCTGCTTCTGTTTGCTGAAGGAGGGTTCTGACTGTTTCAGGAGTTTGTTGAGAACTGCAGGAGATTCTGTCAATGATGCTGTTGAGAACAGCTGATGCTGCTTCTCTAAGGGTTCTGCCAGAGGAGGAAAACCTGCAGGAAAGGGTTTTCTTGTACTTCAAAAGAGTAGCGACTAACATGTGAAGTTTCAACGCCTGATTTGCTGCTGCTACTACTGTGTTTGTGTCCTTGCTGCTATTGGAAATGGATGCCGGCTTCAGATGCTGAACAGAACTGAATAGTCCGGCTGTTGGGAGGATTCGGAAGAGGGCATGCAAGAAGAGTCCCGGCTGCTGGGAAGAGGACTGTCTGTAGAAAGGAAGAGAATTCCGATGACCAGTAGGGGTTCAGGTGGTAGAGGAAGGGTCTACAACGACACCATGAAGGAGAGATTTCCGGCAGCAAGAGGGGAATGCAGGGAGAAATCCCATCGAGGAAGAGGAGATTCCGGCTGCGTGCAGGGAATAAGAGATTCGGGTTTTGGCTAAAGGGGTTTTCTGCTCTAACAGGGGTCCAAATGAGTTTCCAGCAGCAAATGAGTTTTCAGCGGCAAATAAGTTTTGGAGAGGAATAATTCTCTCAAGTCATATTATTCGTATGTATGATATATATATATATATATATATATATATAGGAAAACAATCTTTTCAAATTACAAATTTACCAAATGTATCTAACATAAATTAGGATATGAAGTAATTCTGAAATAAAACATAAAATAACATAGAATAGGAAATGAATAAAATCACGAGTTTCCTAAGTAGTCCCAATCAAATCTTCTATAATTTTCTTAGTTTCTTTCAAAATCTTCTCAGATTTCCACACAATTCATGATTTAGTTTTTCTCTTTTTGAGGGTAATAAGCACTTTAAATGAATGCTAGCACTCATCGCATGCTCTCATATAAATGTGTTTTTGTAACAACACTTCTGGTGCAACTGAATATTAATCAACTTATATTCTTAGAAGAGCTTGGTTTGGGGATTTTTGACTCACTTGATCAAAATCTTATATTATGCTATTTCAAGCAGTCAAGGATTATATTCTATTTATTCAATGGTGTAGTGATGCAACGTAGCTCGAAGATTTTTGCCAATAATGATGAGATGCTTCATTTAGTAGGCCTTTATAAATCGATGATCAAGCTAACTAAGCGGTCAATTTCTTATCAAATCAAACTAACAGAAGTGCCATCAAGCACAGCTAGAAGCATGAATTCATGTGATTGGGGAACACATTAACTTTTGTCATAACTATAGTATAATTGCGTCTGATGCTTTTTAACTAACCATTTAATCATAATGCTTGTGTCATGTCCTTATCATGTTAAAATTTTGAGTTGGATTTCTTCGACAACATTAGTACAATTTGGCTTCTTTTTGAGCTTGGCCTAGATCTGAATTTTGCTCCCTGAAATAACCTAATGTGGGGGAGAAGTTGTTTTGCGGATAAAGTGATTGCCTTATTTTAAAATTTTTTAATTTTAATCTTTTTTTTTGGGAATTTTGGTATTTGAGGAACAATTGAGATTTTATTTTCTATTTTCTTTTTGTCTATTTTTAAGGGTATAGATTGGGTATATGCCATAAAGGGCCTTTTTTTATATTTTAGGAGTCAAGGATTGGAGGCATCATGGGAGGATCTTGGGGACTATGAGAGATCTTAAGATAAGAAATACGAGGGTTAATTAGGGTTGTAATTTGTCTCCAAGATCATTAATCTCCTGAAAATTGATTCAAATTTAGGCTTAGATTGAGATCAGATCAAAATTGAATCAAAATAAATGACTTGAGCCACTGACCAAAATTTTGTATCGAAGGTTTTTCGAGCTAATTTCTTGCCGATTTGAGCTTAGCTCGAAATCAGATTTTTTAATAGCCCTAATAATGTTAGGGCTGTGAATTTAGCGAATTTAGCTCGATGACCATTAATCGCTCGAAAATTGATTCAAATTTTGGCTCGGATCGAGATCAGATGAAAATAAATGAGCCGAGCTACGAGCCAAAATTTTGAATCTAATCTTTTTTGAGCCGACCCTAGCTCAGCTTGAAATCATATCGTTAATATTCCCAGTGATGTTTGGGCTATGATTTTAGCGAATTTAGCTCGAAGATTGTTAATCGCTCAAAAATTGATTCAAATATAAGCTCGGATTGAAATAAACAAGTTGAGATATGGGCCAAAATTTTGTATCGAATTTTTTTTGAGCCAACCCTAGCTCGGCTTGAAACCGGTTCATTAACAGGTCCTTCGGTTAATTCGGTTGATGAGTATAGATCCCCTTCATGGCCCTCATAGGGGAGGCTTCATAGGAGCTTTGATTTTTTAAGTGGAATTAGTATTGTGATTGAGATTTATCTAAAAATCATTTGACCTAATTGAACTTTTTTGGTTTGTTGTGAACATTTTTTATCCATGTTGCTAGAGCCCCTTTGAAGTAAATGAATGATAATTTTGACTGAATCCACAAACTTATTCATGTAAATACCTCTTATCCAACAATATTTGAGCTTTATTGAATGAGACAACCATCCAAAATTCAACCATATTTTAGCTTGTTGGATCTAACCTTTAAACTTGTAAGACCACTGTCTTTTCACCTCTTCATCTAGATTAATTAGAGCATTAATGACTATATATCATTTCTTCCCAAGCGCATAGAGCTTTCTAACAGTAGGAGATAGGCAAAGTTGAACCTAAATGATGAATATTAGCGAGATTGGTGAGATGTATATTTATAGTCGCTGCTGCTAACATTCCAATCACATGTTGAAAATCTATGGACCCAATAAATCCAATGCTCTAAATTCAATCCAGTTAGCCATGCTTAATTAGTGGTTTTAATAATTTTTACTCTCTGAAATTTTCCTTCTTGTTAGAAGGGATAAAATAATTGAAAAATTGATGAACACAAATATTCTCTTGGTTTTGATTCATCAATTCATCACGAAACCTTAATTTTTGCTCAACAAGTTGCTAATTATGAACCGATTTAAACTGCCTACAATTGAAACCATACAAGCTTTAAGTCGCCTATCGTCTTGAGTTTCTAAGGATCAAATTTTACCAGGTTACTCATGAATCGACTCTTATTGAATCCTTAATACTAAGATACTGAACTCTATTAAAGATTCATGAGGTTGCCTATTTCTCTGTGAATATTCACCAAAATAACTTATTTAGTCAACATGATATTCACTGACATATTAGCGGTTATCGCTAGAAGAACTCACTAAGTATATATACTCTTAGTTCGGAAATTGCACAAAGTTGTCTATCAATAGTCGGCAAACAAGTTAGATATACTCGTTACATAGCTAGTTACAAAGAGTTCAAGTCATGAATTTTCTATATAACAGTACTCTGCAATCAATTTTTTATTGCCATCCTTGATCCCTCATATAAACAGAGGATCTCTAGTGAGCAGCTACTTCATATGATCTTGTACCATTGGTTTTATTGTGTCCTCTGTAGCTGTATTGAATCAAGCATAATCTTTAAGAATTAATCCTTCTTTCTTTCCTTCTACTCTTTTGACTCATTCCATATGTTAAGTAGCATCTTGATATCTTTCCACATTCATTGTTAGATCCAACTTCATTTAATTTCTAATCAAAGTCATTTTCAAAGAATACCAAATAGTCCTTCTTAGTGTTTTTATTTTCTTACTTTAAAGTCTTATTACTTCTTCTCTTTCAGTCATTTAATATTTTGGACTATGACTATAAGTATTTGATCTAATTGTTACTAGACACATTTTGTATGTCTTAGTTTTGATCATCCTCTAATGTTATCCAATTTTTAGAACTTTATTTTATCATTGCCAAAATACGACAACAATAATATAGAAGAAAACAATAATTATATATCTGCGGAAAATAACAATATTTAGGAAAGGAGGCGAAGGAAGGATGGTGGTAAAACTCATCGCTTTGATATGAGGTGAGAAGTTAAGATGCATTTGATATGAAAAACTAATAAAATTTTAAAAATGTTTAACAATTATTGATCATATATTTTGATTTGTTGAGCTCAATTTTCAATAATAATTCCCATCATGACAAACAATTGTGTATTAATTGTGCAGATTTTGGTTGGCTTATGAAAGGCTGAATGAAACAAATAATATATCAGGTGTATCTTTATATATATATCTATATCAATATATATAATATTCTAAATTTGTTTATTTGTATAGTTTTATATGCATTCTAAGTTATCTTTTGTGTAGATCTTATTAAATAATTAGGAATGAAATTAGGGGTTAAGCAAGTCTAGTCGAGCTCAAGATAGATTTAGCTTGAGCTTGATTTTGACTAATTACTGAAAATTGAGTTTAAGCTTGAGTTCAATTTTACAAGTTTGAGGTGGCTTATGAGTCAATTTTTTTATTATTCAACATGAGCAAGGTTTTTAATTTAAATAAATTTTATATTAAAATAATAAAAATAATTTTAATTGAAAAAGAAATATTAATAAATCAGTGGAGACAAGGACAGGAGATACTTCCTAAATATTAACCATCTTATGATTATACTTTTAAAATCTAATATATTTTAAGTTTATTTTATATTAATAGTTTTAAAATGAGCTGGTTCACATGTTGATGTGTTAAGAAGGGATCGACTCAAACTTGACTTGTTAGTTTATCGGGCTCAATATATGAGTCATTTATGTGCTGGATATTGAGGAGAACATGATGTTTAGGCTGTTTTGTTTTTAAGGAGAGAGTTTCTCCAATACGAGGGATGCGAATGAAATCTTAAGTAGAGGGTGCTTAGACATGGATGCATATTAGTTATTGAATATATAAAAAAAAATCTATTATACTCATTCTCTTAAAAGGCATTTGAGGCTTAAGCATTGAGGTGCATCTTGAACTGATTCACTCAAAAAAAGCCCGAGGGCTTGAGCTTCACTATCATTTGTGATGCTTGCACCTTTTTGGCTTACGAAACTCTTTAATATTATTTTAAAAACTTAGAACATGTTTGAGGAATGGAGGAAAAGTATTTTAGTCTCCATTTTTAAGAATAAAGGGGATGATCAAGAGTGTGTTAAATTATAGTGGAACTAAGTTAATGTGTCATACTTTAAATTTATGTGAGAGAGTAATTCAACACAGGTTACAAAGATTTCTCGAAATCAGTTTGGATTTATGTCGGACAGGCCTACTAGGGAAGCTATACATTTATTGATTGGTTTGATGGAGAAGTACAGAGAGAATAAGGAGGATCTACATATGATTTTTGTTGATTTAAAAAAAGCTTACGATAAAGTTTCAAGGGAAGTCCTTTGGAAAGTTCTAGAGAAAACATATGTTGATATGACTTTTATTCAAGTCATTAAAGATATGAATACTATAGCTTTTACTTGTGTTCGAACAAAAGGAGGATTGACCAAGTATTTTCCTATTTCAGTTGGATTACATCAGAGTCTGCTTTAAGCCCATATTTTTTTTTTGCTTTAGTTAAGGATGCTCTTACCGGACATTCACAGGTGAATCTATCTTGGTGTATGCTTTTTGCTGGTGATATCCTTTTTGTGAATAAGATTAAAGAAAGATTTCAGGAAAAAAACTTGAATTATGGAGGTCTATATTGGAGTTTAAAGGCCTTCGTTTGAGTAGAACTAAATTGAATACATGGAATGTAATTTTATTAGTAGTAGCTCTAGTGACAAATTTATAATTATGGGTGATCAAATCATTAAAAAAGTGTGAACGTTTTAGATATCACGGGTCTACTATTCAAAGTGATGATGATATAGATGGAGATGTTATTAGTAGAAATCAAGTTGGTTGGTTGAAGTGGAGGAATGCATCAAGACTCTTGTGTGATAGAGAAGTAACGATTAAATTGAAAGGAAAATTTTATAAGATGGTGGTGAAACTTGCAATGCTCTATGACGCATAATGTTGGCCTTTAAAAGAGAAGCATAAACCTAAGCTAAGTGATGTTGAGGTGAGAATACTTAGGTGGATTAGTGGCTCGACACTTAGAGACAAAATACGAAACAAAATAATCCGTGATTGGGTTGGTGTAGCTCAAGTGGTGGACAAGATTAGAGAGAGTCATCTTAGATGGTTAGAGACTCATCTTAGATGGTTTGATCAGATTAAACATCGACCATCTGATGATCCGGTTAGGAGATTAGATGATTCAACTGATGTCAATAAAGACAGAGATAGACCTAAAAAGACTTAGTATATGATATTAATCTATTAAAATTAAATGAAAATATGATACTCAATATGACGTCATGGAGAAAAATGATTCATGTATCTGACCCCACTTAGTGGGATAAAGACTTATTGTTGTTGTAATTTTGTTTGAGATGCTTTATGCTAACACATTTGAGGCAGCGTCCAGATTTTGTTATGCAAAAGAAAAACACATTATACTATTTTATTAATATATATTATACTATATTATATTTAATATGTATGATATAATATCTCAAAAATGCCAAAAGATAATTTATGTATGATTAATTAATTATGTTTTTAATTTATTTTTTAAAAATTATTTTGGATTTCATATTAATTGATAGTAAGAAGAAAATTGTAGTGAATGAATAACAGTTTAAAGATGCAAATGAGATAGAATTAGGTGATAATAACTTTGATAATTCTTTCAAAGATAATGAAACTTAGGATGAATCTATTATGGATCTTAAATTTCATGGAATATTTAACTTTTAAGTGAATATTTATCTATAATCATATTCTGAACTTTAATTTTATATCAACATTTAAGATTAATATTTGTGGTTTATGTAATATATTTTAAGTTTATTTTATATTATTTTTTTTTAAATGAGCTAGTTCACATGTTGATGAGTTGAGAAGGGATTGACTCAAACTTGACTTTTTCGATTATCAGGCTCAATAAATGAGTGATTTATGTGTTGGATATTTAGGAAACATGATGTTTAAGCTATTTTGTTTTTAAGGAGAGAGTTTCTCCAACACAAGAAGGGATGCTAGTGAAATCTTAAGTAGAGGGTGCTTAGACGTGGATGCATATTAGTTAGTTATCGAATATATAAAAAATCTATTATACCCATTGTTTTAAAATGCATTTGAGGCTTAAGCCTCGAGGTGCACCTTGAACTGATTTACAAAAAAAAAAAGCACAGGGCTTGAGCTTCACTATCATTTGTGAGGCTTGCCTTTTTTTTGTCATTTTGTCTGAGGCGAATGCCTTGAGGTTTCATGCTTCAACACATTTGAGGTAGCGCCTCGCCAGCTCTATATACATAAATGCTCTGACATGCATTTTGAGTTTCAGGTGGTGGAACGAAAAGACTCGCCAGGTACACTTTTACAGTTTACAGCGTTTTACAGTCTTTCTTGTACTTTTCTACTGCTTTTCTTTTATGCTTATTTACTGCATAGAAAACACTTCCAGCTTCACTATCATTTGTGAGGCTTGCCTTTTTTTTGTCATTTTGTCTGAGGCGAATGCCTTGAGGTTTCATGCTTCAACACATTTGAGGTAGCGCCTCGATTATGTTATGCAAAAGAAAAACATATTATATTATTTTGTATTTAATATATATGATATAATACATAAAAAATGCCAAAAGATAATTTAAGTACGATTACTTAATTATATTTTAAATTTATTCTTTTTTAAAAGTTATTTTGGATTTCATATTAATTGATAGTAAGAAGAAAATTGTAGTGAATGGATAACAATTTAAAGATGCAAATGAGATAGAATTAGATGATAAAAACTATTATTATTTTTTCAAAGATGATGAAAAAGGATGATTTCACTATGGATCTTGAACTTTATTGAATATTTAAATTTTAAATGAATATTTATCTATAATCATATTTCAAACTTTGATTTTATATCAACCTTTAAAATTAATATTTGTGATATGTGTTTTTATGATAATAAATTAAGTTAACATATCATGGTTTATATCATATTTATGAATTATTTTTAAATTTCATGACTTTTTTTCTTTTTTTAAGGCTTACACCTCGATTTGTCTCGAGGTTTACACCTCACCTCGCTAGGGAAAAATGCCTTGATTCCTGATTTCACCTTTTTATACTTTGATTGTACCCATTTGTTTTGGTTTCCTTTCATTATTCTTTTGCTTATACGATTGAAAGCTTCTACCTTGATCCTTGAGTTCAATATTCTCAAGTTCATCTTAGAGCATATCTTTAAATATTTTGCAAACTTGTCTATTTCTTCCACATCTACCATTGTTTCTCTATCATCATCTTACTATTTTATACTTCTCTTTCAGAATGGTTTTTGATGGTCTTATATGAATCATAGCTTGTGTAATAGACTAGATCAATAACATTATGCTTACTATTACAACCACACACATAAATTCATCTTACACTCAGCACACAATTAAACACTCTTACAATTGATCTTGTATGTTGAGTTTGTGCTTGTGCTAATTAAGTGATATATTCATTTATATGCTTATTAGGTACATGCTATTTTGACTTACATTAATGGCTTTGTTTATTTTTTTTAATTTATTAATATTTTTTAATGTGCAAATTTTAGTAAATGTTATCACACGCATCTATCTCTTGGCATGCCTAGATTTTACAATTGGCACTAGTTCAGATAAATCAAATTAAATTAGGTTTTAACTCCATCCCTTCTGGTAACCTCCAACATCTTGCTTCACTTAAAATTTATCTATTTCCCTTCTCTATTTCACATTTGAAGAGTTGTTTGTTGTTACATTAATGCTGCATCATGTTCCATTATGATTTGGTAATTTCTCAGCTAAGCAGACCTTCCAAATCTCAAAATATAGCCCATAATTTAGTTGTAAATGACAGAATCACTCTACTTCTACAAGCACTGTCTCTCTTTTTAGAATCTACATCCATATTTAATTTGAAATAATCAACTGGATATTTTTGTCATTTTGCTATTTTTGTTGGATCAGCAACAATTTTTTCTTTTTTTGGTAATTTAAGTTGATTAAGGATGCTTAAGAATGATCACCTGCAAATCTCTGAAAGCTTAGCATCAGCAACTCCTCCATCCCTTCTGGTAACCTCCAACATCTTGCTTCACTTAAAATTTATCTATTTCCCTTCTCTATTTCACATTTGAAGAGTTGTTTGTTGTTACATTAATGCTGCATCATGTTCCATTATGATTTGGTAATTTCTCAGCTAAGCAGACCTTCCAAATCTCAAAATATAGCCCATAATTTAGTTGTAAATGACAGAATCACTCTACTTCTACAAGCACTGTCTCTCTTTTTAGAATCTACATCCATATTTAATTTGAAATAATCAACTGGATATTTTTGTCATTTTGCTATTTTTGTTGGATCAGCAACAATTTTTTCTTTTTTGGTAATTTAAGTTGATTAAGGATGCTTAAGAATGATCACCTGCAAATCTCTGAAAGCTTAGCATCAGCAACTCCTCACTAGTCCTAACAACTCCATATTTTATGTCCTTACTGCATATAATTAGGTAAACCAAAAATAAATAAAGTAAGATGGTTTGTTGAGTGTCATGTATCCTGCAACAAATGATATTAAATATATTATTTATAGTATGCATTTAAATTCAAGAGAATGAAAGACATGAATTGAGAACATAAAAACTTGTGATAAGAAAATAGTAAGCAAAATAAGCTAAGGCTGCCTAAGATGGAAGTCTCCCAAGATCTTATAAACAATCAACGAGGAATAGATGGTATCCGAAGAGGCTTTGATGAAATATAGAATGTAGTAAATCTCTTCATAGCAATCAATAGAATAGAATGAGGACAATAAAAATAAACAGGAGCAAAAATCTAGAACTAGCAGAAGAAAATAAGAAGATGATACGATGGGTACTGCCCAAAGTGTTAGAGTGGTCAGGATCAAACAAGACAATGACTGCACCGTTCGAGGGCTCCTAGAAGATATTTAGGAAGTGGATTTCACTGAAAGATGATTATAGAATAGCGAGGTAAGGCTTTTGGAAGAGATTAAATCTGTTGTTGGGCAGTAAGTTCAATGTCGTCGACAATTGTCGTAGCTACAAACAATGGAGAGAACTTTGTATTGACGAAGTTAGAGCGGCGATAAGAGCTCACCACTTGTTTTAAAGCATGATGCAGACTCACCACTCGCAAAAGGAAGATGATATAACACTTCTTAGGGTAGAAATAGGGATCACAATCTGCAAAATACTTAAAACAAATCAAAAAGTGTCCAAACCCAGAAATAACATATAAATATTCCCAGGAAAAAAATAGTACCCATAAAAAGATAAGGAAATAGGCAATAGATCAAGTAGGAAGAAAATATGCTGAAAATAGGAAAATTTGGGTAATTCGGTCAGATGCCCTATAGCCGAATCACTTCTCACAATCCCGCATCTCATGGGATTTTGCGGTTTTGCGGACCGCAGAATAAATTCTTGTGGGCTAGGAGAAGTTTTTTTTCTTCTCTTGAAGGAACTGAATCTCACTGTCTAATGTCCTTTCCTATGAAGCATCTAAGGAGGTTTCCAAAGTTGTGGTTCATCCCTCCCGTTTGACCATATATCAGTGGATACACTATTGAACTGAACCGAAACTTAGCATCCAACTTACTCCATAGAGCCTTCCAAAAATATCTCAGAGACTCCTCATCGACGGGTGTAAACGATTCGAGTCAAGCTCGAGCCACCCTTGACTTGGGCTTGAGCTTGATTAATTTTATTGAGTTTGCGCTCGAGCTCGAGCTTAAGTCTATGAGTTTGAGCCAACTCATGAGCCTACTTGTTTATCATAAAAGAGAGAAAATGATATTAATTTAAATTAGCTTTTTAATAAGATGACAAATAAAATGAACAATTAAGAGATAAATAATATAAATCACGTAATATACAATACAAAATATTTCTTTTTTTAACATTTTTAATACCTTTAAGATAAATTCTTGATATTTAATATATTTTGAGTATATTTTAAATTTTTGAACGAGCCGGCTCACGAGCTAACGAGTCGAGTCGGGATTGGATTAACTTGAGCTTGGCTTGTTTGCTCATGGAGCTGAATTCATGAGCCACTTATCGAGTTAGCTCACGAGTCAGCTCGACTCACACCCCTATCCTCAACCCTATCTAAAATGATGAGATGTTGTGTCACGCTCAGTGTGGACTGCTCTGTGTCGAATATCAGTCTCTTGATGTCATTGTCTTCTTGAAAATCGATGCTAGTTCAGTTGGTGCTTTTCTGAAGATCTTCAAAGAGATAGTTCGCGCATCACTTTCTCAAACACCTCAAACTCCTTGCAAGGCAAAAATATAACGCACTACTTATCTTTGGTAAGAGAATAATTGTTCTTATAGCCATCATGATATGTATAACGTCTAGTTAATATTAATTGGATGAAAATAAACGAGTGAACCGAAGGAAAAGAGGAAGATGATTTGAGCAGTCAGGAAGCCAAAGAGGAGGAAGATGGAGCGAGAAGTCAGGAAATTGAAATGAGGGGATCAGAAGCCTACGCGACGAGTTCACCTACAAAACGACGCGACTAAGGCGAAATTCACTTAGTTGAGAGTCGAGTGGCGTACGAAGGAGAGGAGAACGATGCGAGAGACGTCCTAACCGACGACGAGGAGGCTCGGGAAAGCATCAGCGTTTGGGTCGAGCAGCGTAGAGAACGACGTCGACTCCTGGAGCAGGACAGAGCTGATCGTAGAGGAAGGAGCTGTGCGTCTGCGGGCAAGGTCTTTGACCAACCAGCGAAGAAGAAGAGGAGAGAAAGAAGCATCACAGAAGAGGAAGAAGGGTGTTCGTGCGGGAGGGAGCCGAAGCCGAGCTCTCATGTGCTATGTATTAGAGTTGTGTGTAGCGGAATTTTTCCCTCAGGACACCGGACGGTCCTCTACATACCCAATCCATTTAAATTATGC
>NW_018165252.1:1021-8699 GCF_001263595.1 Phalaenopsis equestris | reverse complement strand
GATATGAATAGATTGGCTTTCAGATTGGGGGGGAAAGAGCTAAGTTTTGATGCAGACCAAGTTGCTTTTTTGATTGTCATGCCCAACAGAGGATCTACAAGAACTTGGGACAAAAAAACCCTTCAGTGGTGTGGATGTCAGGCAGGCAAAGAGTGAACTACTGAAGGGGTCACTAGGAGAGTCATCCACTTCACTTGATGAATTTATTATTAAATTTTTGTTGTCTAATTTATTCTTTCCTACCATCAATTTTAGTGTACCCACATGACTCTATTTATTTGCTGAGAATTTAGATAATTTTTCTTCATTTAATTGGGCCGCAAAGGTATGTGACCACCTCATTGAGCAAGTCAATGCCCGCGTCATCAAAATAAGGATGGATCAGCCATTGAAATACATGAACAAATTTGTTTTTCTTCTAACTGTTAGTCTATTATCCAACCTCAGTCAATAATTATTTTTTCTTATTTGGGTAATATGATTTCCTGATTTATTTATGTTTCTGCAGCTGTGGTTTTATGAGGGCACAGTCGTGATAGCCTCGGCCGTTCATGACGTCAGACCTTGCATGTTGAGGTGGCCAATAAATATAGGATGGAACCCTGCAAGGATCCATTTAGTCTTTCATAGGCCGACTACTGTACAGATGAATAATATTAATTTCTGTTATAAGTTCAGGGTTATGTTTGATAATTTATAACATTTAGTTATTTGTTTTACTGAATGTACTTGCAGGTTCTTGATTCATTTGCTGATTTAAGAGATGACGAGCACAATTTACTTGCCCCTCGAGTTGACTGGATCTCCTCTCCTGCAAAGTCCATTCCATAACCCGAAACACACACTGAACCACTCACATCAGATTCTAACATTGCTATCACTTTTGTCCCGAGTCGTAGCATCCCACAACCTACGCATTTAGAGAGATATTCAGGGACCAATATGGGTTTAGCAGAGATCTGTAAAATTCTCAGGGAGCAACAGGCTCGTTCGTTAAGAAACGAACACGAGCTTATTTCAAACAAACTAAATTTTAAACGAACCGAACACGAACACAAGCTTTGTTCGTTCGTGTTCGGTTCGTTTACACCCCTATTCATGACGTTGTATCTTTTCTGGAATTTCTGCTTTAACAGTCTTTCAAGCCCTTCGGCTGCGGTTCCTTCTTTGAGATCGAGTTAATGGGGTAAACTTCGAGAGATCCAATTTCAATACTGACGATGGGACAGTAAATCTTTATATCATTTAGTTATTTGTTTTACTGAATGTACTTGCAGGTTCTTGATTCATATGCTGATTTAAGAGATGACGAGCACAATTTACTTGCCCCTCGAGTTGACTGGATCTCCTCTCCTACAAAGTCCATTCCAAAACCCGAAACACACACTGAACCACTGACACCAGATTCTAACATTACTATCCCTTTTGTCCCGAGTCGCAGCATCCCGCAACCTACACATTCAGAGAGATATTCAGGGACCAATATGGGTTTAGCAGAGATCTGTAAAATTCTCAGGGAGCAACAAAAATTTTTATTTCAATTCAAAGATTTTGTAAATAACAGATTAGATAAAATAGAGTATATAATGGTAGAGGTAAAGACCGAAATCAAAGAAATAAATAAAAGATTAAATAAAGAATTTCCTGTTGGTTCTGAAATTGATGAGAAGAAAGAAAGCCAGCAATGGAAGAACAACCACCTGCTTATATGGAGGAAGTGGGGGAAGAATAGCCGATCGAGAGAATGGCTGCATTTTATGAAGTTGTAGCTGATATTGAAATAGGGGAAGAAATAAATAAAGGTGACGGGAAACATGGAAAGGAAGGCATCCATGAAGACCCTCTTGGTAGTTTAGTCCGAAGGATTAAGTTTAGAGGCACCAGAAAAAAGAGGGCAGTAGTTTCCCGATTCATTGTAGTAAATAGAAAGAAAACAATAATGACAGAAGAATAATTGCTAATATCCCAACCATCTCCTGAGATCGATGAAGCTGGGGAACAGAAGGCGAAAATCAGTGCAATAGAAGTGGCTGAAGAAAAGCAGGAGGAACAAGAGGGAGCAATTGTTGTATTCGAAGGTGCCCTCTCTGGTGTAGTTCATGCATCACATTTAGTTGTGGACTCTTCAACCATAGAGTTCCCTGACAGAGAACTCATACCCTCACACATGCAAAAGGTCATAGATACATGCTTGAAGAAATACCAAGCTAGGTAAGTAAACTTATAATCCTTTTTTTGTCTACTGCCTCAGTCCTGTATAAAATCTAATAGAAATTATTTCATCAAAATGCAGAGATGACATAATAGTTGTTATGGGTCATATTCATATAAGTCGAATGTGCATTAAAGCACTTTGTAATAATCAAGAAGTGGGCATAGAACATATTGATGTGTTTGTCATTGGATTGGAAAATAGAACGCGTTAGCCACCCGATTCTTTTAAACCCTTTTTATACGTCTCTCCAGCACATTGGGTAAGCATCGACAATCCCATCAATGGTAGTGATTCATGCTCTTATTAAACTTATAAACTCCTTTAAACTTATTGGAACTATGCAGATGTATAAATGTACAGAAACCATCCATTGTGAGATATTGTTGCCCACGTAACAATGGATGCTGTAGCTCAAGCAGATGTCATTTTTGTTCCAATAATTAATAGTGGTCATTGTACTCTACTTGTTGAAAATCAGAAGGAAGCAAATGGAGATTCTTTGACTCATTGCCTAATAAAATTCATTTGGGAGTTACCTGCAACGTGGTAAGCAAACTAAGCCTTAGTTTATTTATTATGTAAGCAACTTTTTCCTTTATTTATGCTTTAAACAATTTAAACTATCATCTCTATTACCAAATTAAACATCTTCACAAGGACGCCGAGGAAGCTTTCCTTAATGACTCGACTAAATGAGATATTACCGCGACCAGAGGTCTTCCCACACAAAATAATAGTGTTGATTGTGGTATCTTTGTTTGTAAATATATGGAAACAATTGTACAGAAAGACATAATTGATTGGAAAGATAAACAGAACTGGCAGGCTGATATGCCTCGGTTTAGGGCAGAGCTTGCATATGAAATTTGTAAATATAAATTATTTGGATGATATTTTTATGGCTGTACTTTTCTGTAAATATGTTTGAAATGCTGATAGTAACCTGTTGATAAATATGATTGATTTGATTTTGTAAATTATATGAATTATTCAGATGATAAATATGATTGAATTCTTTGGTGAATGTCTGTATGATTTTCTCTTTGCTGCATTTGTATTTGCGGACTTATGCATAAAGCTGAAAATACACTGACAATAATCTCAAAATACCATAGAAATAACCTGAAAATACATAACATGAAAATAACCTAGCAATAACCTGAAAATACCTTAGAAATAACCTGGAAATACCCTAGCAATAAGCTGAAAATATTATAGAAATAACCTTAAAATAATCTGGCAGTAACTAGAAAATACCATAGAAATTACCTGAAAATAACCTAGCAATAAGCCGAAAATATGCTGAAAAAACCTCTCAAATAACCTAGCAATAACCTAAAAATACCCTAGCAATAAACTGAAAATATCATAGAAATAACCTGAAAATAACCTGACAGTAATCTGAAAATATCATAGAAATAATATGAAAATAATCTAGCAATAACCTGAACATATCATAGCAATAAGCTGAAAATACCTCCAAAATAACCTGAAAATAACCTAGCAATAATCTGAAAATACCCTAGCAATAAGTTAGAAAAACTTCCCAAATAACCTAGCAATAATCTGAAATACCCTAACAATAATCTGAAAAAACCTAAAAATAACCTCGCAATAACCTGATAAGAACCTAAGTTATCTCCGTGATATTGCTAAGTTATTTTCAGGTTATTTTTAGGTTAGAGCTGGGGTTTTGCTAGGTAATTGTCAGGTATTGGTAGGTTATTTTCACTGATTTCTTTGTGAGGTATTGATGGGTTATTGGCGAGGTTATTGATGGGTTATTGCGGGTTATGACCAAATTATTGCTGGGTTATTGCCTCGTTATTGCTGGGTTATTGTTGGGGTTTTTCCTTGGTTTTTGGCCAGGTTATTGCTAGTTTATTATTGACGTATTATTAGGTTATTGACGAGTTTTGGCCAGATTATTGCTGAGCTACTATTACAGGATTACTACATGATTATTGTTAGGTTCCTTACAATAGATTCAACACAGATTTATATAGACAGTACGCATAACAGACATATTGAATGTAAGGGTTCATTGTTTTGTTAATAAAAAGGTCATATTACATATAAATCTACTGTCTTCTTCTTGCAAATCAAGTATCGAAGGTGTTTGTCTCAGTTGGCTTAGATCTCACTAATGGAATGCATCAGAATTGAGCTGTATGTTGGTTCCGGTGTGACATTTTCCTGTTGTAAATAAAAATGAATGTTAATGACCATATTTTAATGTAAAACCAGAATAGTAGTGTGAGATTTCGATTTCATACCTAACTCAGAGATTGTGACACTGCAATCATATTTGCATCGTAATGGATTCATACAGTGGTTCAAGTTAGAGAAAATTAATGTAACGTAGAATAATAAATATAAGGAATGTAGAAATATATACTCTTAGCTATTTTGTTTTTTTTCCAGTATCCTTTCAACCTCGCATTGGATATACCTTTAGGTCTCATTTTTGCGGGACCATCCACAATGAACTCTCTGTTATGTGATTTCCTTTTTTTAGTTTTTTTTATTTGGTTTCGGATCCTTCCCATCTAATATATTCTCAACACCTACAAATATTATTTTTAATGATTCCAGCATATATGTCTCGGTGCGTTCATTTTCTTCTGCTTTGTTAATTAGTTGGTAGGCAAACTTCTGAGTGTGTGACCAAAATAGGATTCCACTCGAAGTTCTGCAAGACATTTGAGAGTCCTTCATACGTTTGTATCCAAAACTATTATAGATGTTTTTTTTTGCCTTAGCAGACCATCTCAATAACAAATATTTCTCGGGAATCTTTATTACATTTACCGCATTAAGAAAGCGTAGAGAGTGAGCGCAAAACCACCCCGTCATTTCAAATTTCTTGCAACTGCAGGTGATCTTGCAATTAACCCTGTCAAATGTAACAATCCAGGCTCTACTCGTGTCCCGATTATCCAAATTCCTAACATAGAATTCAGATGGACTATCAACTAAGAAATCAACAGTTAATCTACATAGCCCATGCAGTAACTCTTCATCAAGCATGGAGTATATCTTCCGGGTGTAATATGTAGCAACTTGCCTCAACACTGGGCTTGTTTTAATCGCTGGTGTAATAACATTCTAAGAGCTTTTGAAGTCTTCATCCTTCTCGTTCCTTCTCTAAGATTTCATAATATTTTCAAGACCCACAAAACAATCAGTGAGAGAACTAGTGGGCTTAGATGCACCATGACATACATTATTTGTGGACTCACTTCTTTGCGTAGATAATATTCCTATTCCGAATATTTTCTTATTGAATGATGTTAACCATTTATTTCTTATATGGTACAATGAATTTAGCCTCACATTGTTGTGTAGGTTTCCTCGCTCAATCATTATAGCTCAAGTATCTTCAAACTCTTCTTTGGAATCACACTTCCTCATGTATTTGTAAAATATATTTTTAACGCTCTTGTACGCCTTATAGATATTCCATTGGCATAGTTTAGGTCTTGTGAGTGGAAGACAATCATCAATGGCTCTTGAAATCGCTTGATCCTGATCTATAAAAATTGTAATTTGATGCTTATCATTCATTATTCGAATGAATATTTTGAATAATCACTTGAAGGACTCTATCGTCTCGTCAGATAAAAAACCAAATCCGAAGAGAACATTTTACCGATGGTGGCTAATCCCTACAAAAGGAGCACAACATAAATTATACTTATTCAAACGGTAGCTAGTGTCGAAAATGACGACATCCCCAAAACAATCATAATCAAGCCTGCAAGACCCATCACTCCAGAAAAAGCTTGTAACTCTACCCTCCTCATCACTTTGAAAGTCACATGCAAACATGCTATCCTCAGTTTTTCACTCCATGAATAATTGTAACAGAGAGTTGACATCACCTTATTCAATTATACTTCTTTCCCTTTGAATAAAGTTGTAGGCATCTTGCCTCGTATACTCCAAGTGTTCAACTCCCCAACCTCTGTAGCAAGGAAATTAAATGCGTCTGTTGCTCTAATCCCTGAACCTGTCATTGATCTCAACAAATCTGCATTTAACTCGCTAATCTTCGACTGGAACGTAGAAGGTGCTTGTCACCGGATTCCGCCAAGGGGTGGTTATGAGTTTCGACAAATTTCTTTATTGTCTAGTTGCCATCAACATCAACAGCATAGCGAACTATTGCTTGACAGTCAGTCCTTGTATCTGTTTTTTTGTACTTCACCGTATTGACAACCTGTGATTCTCTCTTATGACATGCTTTTCCACAAATATAATCCTTCGACTTAATTTGCTTGGATTTAGCCCAGTAACTGCTGTGGTCCTTGCGGACAATGAAATCAACATGATGTGCATAAGCACAATATTGTTTGTAAGCCTCTATCTCATTATGAACAATATTATTAAGAAAACTATGAACATTTGGATCATTGCAATCATTTCTAGGCCCAGATAACTACAAATTTGAATTATACCACAGAGATAGTCAGATATGCCGATAAGAAGGATTTTCTTAGGTTATTCTTCGGTTATTATTGAGTTATTATTGGGTAATTAGGTATTTCTTCAATAATAACCCACGAATAATCCAAAAATAACATGGTAATAACCCTCAAATAAGTGTAAAAGTAAATGGAAATAACCCTAAAATAACCTCAAAATAACCGCAATATATGCAGATAAGAAGGATTTTTTTAGGTTATTATTGGGTTATTATCGGATTATTAGCTATTTCTTCAACAATAACTAATCCCAAAATAACATGATAATAACCCTCAAATAAGTGTAAAAGTAAATGAAAATAACCCTAAAATTTATTATTAGGTTATTCTCGGGTTATTAAACATTTCGTCAAAATAATCCGCAGATAACTAAGCCCTAACCACAAAATAAACAAAAAATAAACTCACGACAATCAAAAAAAAAACTGGAAAATGGATTCAGTTAAGCAAGAAATCTCACTTCCGTTCCATACGCGTTGACATTGTTTTAGTAATCCATGCTCCCTATTTCTTCATTAAGAGAGAAATCTTTCTCCATCAAAGCAGTAAAGTGACCGTGAGACTACGATGACTAAACCCTAACAGAGCCAAAAAATGCTTTTTGAAACCCAATTTTTCTACTGTAAAAGGCAGAATAGAAGTTTCTGAGGGGTTGAGGCGTACAAATCCAAAAAGGAGGAGGGAAGATGCATAAAAGACGGGATAATACAAAAAAGGCGGATACTCGAAAGGCGCGGGGACATCAGGTCGGGTTAAGCTTCAACGCGACGTTTTTTTTTTATTACGCGTAAATGCATGACCCGCAACTCTACGTGACATAATTTAAATGGACTGCGGACGTAGAGGACCGTCCGGTGTCCTGAGGGAAAAATTCGCCTAGAGGGCGAAGAAGAAGCTTTTGTTGGACCGGGGAGGTAAGCTATAATTAGGTTCTTTGATTATATATATATATATGCAAACTAAGCCTTAGTTTATT
>NW_018165252.1:0-853 GCF_001263595.1 Phalaenopsis equestris | reverse complement strand
ATGTCAAGACAAATAAATAACAAATTAATCGACATCAAGGTGAGTACTCATGTCTTATAGTACGATAATATTTTGCTTCTTCTAGACCAAATACGTTTATTAGTACTATCATTAGTTGTATTGAAATTATTGCAAATTCGGGATTTGAAATTCTAGTGATATTTTGTTCAATTGTAGGAATAATATGCGTGCACAACATTACTTAAAATTTCATAAATATTAAATGATTTATAAGTATATTAACTGTTATGCAAATGAGAAATGAATATTTATTATTCAAAAGTGATATTAAAATATTTGTATGTGCAAGATTGATTATGATGGAGTCACCCATTGATTTATACTATTGAGGGAACACTAAAATATCTGTGCACATATATGAAAAATGATATTGATATTGAAATACTTTAAATGATATAATTTTTAGCTATTTCTCATGTGACGGTTGTACAAATGTAGATATATATTAATATGCTATTGATATAAGTTTCATTAAATAACATTTCAAATATTTATATTGATTTATTCAAATATTTAATTGACCTGCATTTTAATTTTTTTCTATTGTATTATTACAGTTTTGGAGCATGAGTATCCACTGGCTTGTTTAGCTTATTATTATTTTTAATCAAATTTTTTAAATTAATTTAATGATTGAAAGATAAACGATAGAAGATAAAACGTTTATAAAAGACACGAATTAGTATTTATGGGATTCTTTGTTCTATTTTAGATTAGGGGCATTTACATAAATACCAGATACCACACAGTTTCTATGTATTTATACATCTAACACCTAATCATTCATATTTACATGTATATCACTCAAATCTGTAACATCACATCAACAATA
>NW_018165251.1:64270-67896 GCF_001263595.1 Phalaenopsis equestris | reverse complement strand
GCGGGTATACTCCTCCAATGTACTATAGCATTGTATATGTAGGGCATTGCAGTCCGGGCATTCTATAAATGCCCATTTGGCTGATGTCCCTGCAGGTATCTCGGCGTTGCACATCGGGCAACCCGTGCATAAGGCATCTGAAGCTGAAAGTGTCTCCAGCTCTGTGATGAACCTGGTTCTTCATTTGTGGCGGGTAGGCTGGAAGAAGTCTCTTTCATGTTTGGATCATAGATATTCCCCTCGGGAATAGGGGTGAGTAAGTTGTTTGCTTCCTTTTGGCGTCTTTTCTCCTCTCGTAAGAAAGCCTTATGCTTTCAGTATGATTGGCTATTCTGCGCTGAGTCATGCGAACCGAAGCATCTGGCAGTCGTTCATTGTTGGTGGCTACTAGGCCTCCGGGTGGTAGCTATCATGGATGGCAGACGGCTGGGCCCCTCCCTCGGGTCCTGCTCTATCATCACGTTCTTTTTTTTATGTGATGTATTGTCTTTGGTGGCCACCCTCAAAAGTGAAGGCAATCCCTCCTTTTCTCGGCAGCTGACTACAGTCATCAGAGGACCTTTGTAGTCTATATCGACTTGGTTAAAGTCCATGTTAAAGTCTATGGTTCCACCCTGCGGCTCCATTTCCTCATTCAGTGTGAGGCTCCATCCATCCTTGAAAGTGATGATCAGCCTCTGTCCCGACATTTTTCTGCAGACGATAGGAAACATGTCAGTGGGCTGAAACATGGCATGGACGAGAACAAAACAAAGTATTTTTAATTTTATGTATGAATTTTATTTAATTTAGTGGAATATTAAGTTCAAAAGTAGAAAGGAGAAAATTTGAAGTTTAAAATTTTTCTCAAAATTTTCATTATATTGAGGTTAATTACAAAATTTGGATCTGGTCATAGACATTTGGCCACATAGATAACCCCAAAACAATCAAAGTTTTAAATTTTCAAAGCAAGCGAAGGCAAAAGGCATTAGGTTGCATAATAGGTTTTCAGGTATCTTCCATCTATTGGTAGCATGGGTCTTTTGCCCTGGAAGTCCACTAACTAGTAGGCTCCCCCTGTATAAACTTTTTCAACGACAAATGGTCCCTCCCAAGTTGGCTCGAATTTTCCACCTATTTTCGGCGAGCAAGGATAGGTCTTTTGAGCTCGAGTACGAGGTCACCAATTTTGAATGTCCTTGGGCAGACCAATTTGTCATGGGCCATCTTTTCCTGGTAAAGCTCTAAATGTTGTTGTGCTTCTAGTCATTTTCCCTCAAGACTTTCCAGTTCTTCAAATCTGATTTTTGCACTTTCTCCTGTTGTGAGTTGGTTGGCAACAACAACTCTAAGAGACGGTATCTAGATTTCTAGCGGTAGCACGACCTCAGACCCGTACACAGGCATATAGGGTGTACACTGAGTGGGAGTCCTGAAAGTTGTCCGATAGGCCCACAAGGCTTCTAATAGTTGTTGTGCCAATCCATTTTGTTTTCATCCAGTGTTTTCTTCAAAATCTGTATTAGTGTTTTGTTGAAGGCTTCGGCCTTTGCTCTGGGATAGTAAATCATAAAGTATCTCCAATCTATCTCATGTCTTTTGACAAAATTATTGATTTTGGTGCTTTTGAAAGTTGTCTCATTGTCGTAAATAATTCTTCACGGTACTCCGAAATGGTAGACAATTTGGCTTTTGAAGAATTGAAGGACGTGATGTGTCGTAACCTCATGCAACGGAACTGCCTCTGCCCATTTGGAGAAGTAATCTGTAGCGACAAGTATAAACCTGTGTCTTTTGGAGGATGGAGGGTTTATCAAACCTATTTTGTCCATGCCCCAACACTCAAATGGCCATGAGGCAACGGTTGGGTGTAGCACATTGGGAGGTTGGTGTAAGACCACCCCATGCACCTGACTTGGTACATTTTTCGGCTGTATACATGCAATCGGACATCATTGCTGGCCAATAATATCCAAGTCTTTTGATCTTGATTTCCATTTTCGGCCCTGACTGATGAGCGCCATACAGTCCAGCATGTACTTCTTCGACAATATTTTGTGCTTTGACTTTGTTCAAACACTGTAGCCACATCTGGTCGAATGATCTTCTGTAAAGAACATTTCCTACCAGGGCGTAAGACATGGCTCTTCTTGTGATATGATGTGCTTCAGATTTGTCTTCTGGTAGCTTTCCAGTATTGAGACAAGACATATCTTCCTTGTATTGTGATTTCAATGGAATCCTCTGGGGGACATGTCATTTCCTTAGCGAGTTTTGCTAGAGCTTCGGCACGGGCTTTATATTCCCTAAAAATCTGGTAGAAAGTCACATCGGGGATCTGCTCTAGCAGCTTCATTATGTACTGACGATATTCTGCTAATATTGGTTTTAAAATTTTGTATTATCCGGTGACTTGCTGGTTGACGAGTTGAGAGTCATCATAAATAACAATGTTCGTTATATCCATTGAGATTGACACTTCCAACCCGATGATTAAAGATTCATATTTTGCTTCATTGTTGGTGCACGGATCTGTTAGGTGGTATGAGAAACTCAACATACCCTTATCTGGCGTGATAAAGATCAAATGAATCCCTACTTTGCCTGATATAACTGTGCCTAATCCTTTGTCTTTTCTGGCTGATGAAGCACAGTCTAACTCCACCGTCAAAGTACATCTCCCAGCGTTGTGCACTGGACAACTCCATTTATAGTATTTGCTCGTCTGGTAACTCATCTTTGAGAGAGGACTTAGCTGATAGTGGGTGTGCATCGAGAAAGTCTGCTAGTATCTGTTTAGCTGGCAGTGGGTTTGCATCGAGAAAGTCTGCTAGTATCTGTCCCTTGATAGCACGGAGGGGAACAAAAGTTATATCAAATTGCAATAAGATCATTGACCATCTTGCTAAATGTCCGGAGAGTGTTGGTCAGGTCATCAGATATTGCAACGAATTAACTTTCGATATTAGGGTAATCTTATGAAAAAACATGTAATGTCTAAGCTTTTGAGTGACAAAAAATAATTTCATACAATTCTTCTCAATAGGTGCATACCTTATCTCCATCAGTATTAGGCGACGACTTAAGTAGTAGAGTGCATTTTTTTTACCCTCATGATTGACTTGGGCTAACAGGGCTCAGAGAGAATCATCTAAGGCCACGATATGAAGTATCAATGGTGTCCCTTGGATAGGGGCTGCCAAAACAGGAGGTGTCGTTAAATATTGTTTAATGTCCTCGAAAGCCCGCTAGCATTTCTCTTCCCAAACAAATTTGGCATCATTTTTAATTAATGTCGAGAAAGGCTGACACCTACCGGAGAGATTAGAAATAAAACGTCTCAGATATACCAACTTCCCCTGGAAGGAACATAGTTGTTTCAAGGTTTTAGGAGGAGGCATTTCCAAGATAGCTTTAATTTTATCTGAGTTGATCTCGATTCCCCGATGACTAACAACGATTCCCAAAAATTTTTCGGAAATAATGCTGAAGGCGCACTTTAAGGGATTCATTTTAAAGTCATATTGTCGTAACCATTCGAACACGATCCTCAACTCATACAAATGGTATATTTTTTGTTTACTTTTGATGACAAAATCATCCACGTAGCATTCTACTTGGTTATGGATGAGGTTGTCAAAAAT
>NW_018165251.1:63937-64231 GCF_001263595.1 Phalaenopsis equestris | reverse complement strand
AACCCAAATGGCATCACTGTGTAGCAGAAGATTCCAACCGGTGTTATGAAGGTTGTAAGTGATGCATCCTCGGGAGCCATCTTGATTTGGTTGTATCCCTATGATCCGTCCATGAAGGAGAAAATTTCGTGTGTTGAAGCGATATCCACCATCATTTCTGGTATTGGTAGCGAAAACTCGTCTTTTGGACATGCCTTGTTCAAATCTCTGAAGTCGACACAAACACAGATTTGTCTATTTTTCTTCTTAACATGTACAATGTCAGCTAACCACGTGGGGTATTGTTCTTCTTTT
>NW_018165251.1:53765-63452 GCF_001263595.1 Phalaenopsis equestris | reverse complement strand
GGCAAAAAGTAACCAAAAGGCAATTCCATTAATTCATTAGGATCATCATCCAATTTTACTTATTTTTTGAGCTCAGTAGAGGTAGAAGCACGGTAAAATTTGATCAGCTTTGAACCAACACTATGGACTTCCTTGACCTCTAAACTCTCGACTCTTTGAGGGAGAATCAGAGTAAGGGTCATAGCATTCACATAGTGGTTTATCCAATCATACATTGTTTCATATTCATTCTTCTCTGTATCTTCTAAGGATATCTCGTACTGAGATTTCTTCTGTTTTGTCATCATTATTTCATCTTTGAAACTATCTTCATTACCAATGTTGATAGTTGGCCTAGTCCATTCAACGATTAAGTTAATTCTTCCTCGTCCACGTCCCCGGCCTCGACCTCGGGTGTGCAAACTAAAAGATCCTCCACCAACTCGTTCTAAGGGAGTGGTGGAAGATCATTGAAGCGGAGTTGAATGGCCTCTTTGATTTGAATGGCTTCCTCTTTGTGATTTTTCCAAATCTTCATTTTTATTGGTGACAATTTCATGAGAGAAGACAGTGTTCTTTCGAGGCGCGTAGTAGGCAACATCTTCATGCATACCAACTTCATGCACTGAAAATGGTTGTAAATCTTTTTTTATGCAATTTTCTTGACCATCTTTGCAGTACTTGATGAATTGGTGTAAGGATGATGGAACCATGTTGTGCTCATGAATCCATGGTCGACCCAGTAGAGCATTAAAAGAGGTCTCGACATCGATGATATGAATTCTTAGTGGTTGTCACGAGTTCTCCAACCTTCATAAGTAATGTAATGTAATTGATCCAAGGGCTCTTTCTCCTTTTTGGTTGAATTCTCTTAACATCATTTTATCGGCCGTAAGCCCTTGAGCTTCAATATCCAAATAGTTCAATGTCCATAGACTCATCAAGTTAAAAGATGCTCCAGGATGTACAAAAACCCTGGACAACATGCCAAAATCTACTGATGTTAATAAAAATATAGAGTGGACGATTATGGTTGGCTGTATTGTGGTCGGCGGTACCGAGCAGCAAATCTTCAATTGTGAAGGTTACCCCTAACTATTTTTTCAACAAACAAACTTCATCTGAGGATGTGCTAGTCAACTGAGCTAAGTAAACCTCTGGGTCAAGCAAAGCTATAACTAGAGACTCTCTCATCTCCTGTGACAGGATCAGAGCAACGTAGATGCTTAGTGGGGCCAAAAAATTCCTAAGATGAGCTAGCACGTTGTAATATATTTTGTACAATGCTCTGATTTTATCTTGATTATGTGGTTCTTCCACTGGTGGAGGTGGTGGTATCTCTTCTAGGGCCATTTTCTGCTTTTCTTTATCTATTGGAGCTGTTCTTGGTGGTAACCCTTTTCTGCTCCTTAAGTTAACTTCCGTGATTTCTTCTTCTTGAGCTACCATTCTACTCTTTGTCAGAAAGATCTAGGGTGATGGTAAGCGGTGTACCGTGGTGCTCGAGAATTGGCTCCTCGCTCCTGGTGCTGTCGTAAGCGGTGTCATTGATGCCTTCTTTGGAGGAAAACAAGTTCGTCAGACTCTAGTGCGATTTGAGGATCATTTTGGGGATCAATATCATAGTTAGATTGGTCTTAATCAATTACGTTATCACTAGAAATAGTGAAAACGTAGCCAAAATCACAGTCATTGTATTCATAAGACCTCGGAGGGACAAAAAGATAATCATACAAAGTAAAGGGTTCGAGGATTTTCTTCTCCGAATCTGAGACAACTAATCTGGTAAAGGCGACCCCTATCCTACCCCCATGCTATCAATCTTTGTAGTGACGCTTTTCTTCTTCTTTGTCCTTGATGATGACAGCTCTCCTGAAAAAATGACAATACCTTCATCTAGGGCTTGGTATGCTGCGGACCCTGAATGGAGGCTTGTCTTGAAGCAAACTGGATCTTGTTTAGAATTTTCTTGGATGATCTGCTTCAGACCTCATTCCATCCTTCTTCTCTGGTATACACAAAAGATTATTTTGATGGTCCATGTATTTCATTGAGGAACCTCTTGACTTCATCCCAAGTTGTACTCCATCCATCTGTTCCAGTATACAGATTGTGTGGGGAGATTGGCTTGATCGAAATCATATTTATGGAACCTTTTTCAGGTTCTCTTAAATATTGTAGGGTATCTAATTTCACGAGAACATCTTCTATAATCCTCTTAGAGTAGTTAAGTGAACAGTCAACCAGCTCAAGGCTTAGAGTGCAGGGTTGGACTTCTCTTAATCCTAATCTCTTAAAGATAGATAAGGAATTTCTCTCCCATTGCACAGTGAATGGTGAAAGTCCTAGGGTCCCTAAGTTATTAAGAGAGTTTTTTTTTATAATAACACTACACTCATCGCTAAATGCTACTGTCTCGAAATCTAAAATTAGTTGGATGAAATATCTAAATATCATTCATAAATTTCACATAGCTTGACATTTATTCTAAGGCTTCAACAAATGGAATATTAATTGTAAGCTTTTTTAAAGATTTTCATATAGTAAAGGTTTTCATATAGATTAAAAATTGTTTATCCAACTTTTTTTGACAAAGTCTTTGAGGAAATTGAGGTGGTGGTTTTACAAAGTCATTTTAAAGTGGAGAAATAAGACTCTCTTAGCCTTTCAGAGCGTCCTCTTTATTCTCTTCGATTTCTTCTTTCTCTACTTCAATCTCTTTTTAAACATCTTTTTAAACTCTACATTCCAACTCTCTTCTGCTTCTAAGTTGAACAAATTTTGCTTTCTCTTTATTTACTTTTTATTTTGGTCTTTTAGATTTACTTCTGTATTATTCGGAAGCATTCCTTGGGATCTATTACTTATTGAATTGGTTATTTGTTCAAATTGATTCTCAATCTTTCTAATTGTATCTCCTTAACTTTGTAATGGATTTCCCATTTGTAACACCACTTCTTCTATAGATTACTTTTTCTCCGTAAGTTGTAGATTACTGTTAAAACCTTGAGGATAAGTTGGTCTATAATTATTATTACCTTAGTTGTTCTAATTTCCTAATGGGTTTACTTGGTTGTTCCCCCATTACTGATTATTATCACCCGTATTATTTTTCCAGTGAAGTATTATTATTCCAATTAAAGTTTAGATGGTTTTTCCAACCTGGCTTATAATAGTTTGAATATGGGTTATTTGGATTATTATTTATGGCATTCAAAGTTTTTAATGATGTTTGTGAATCTACCATTTGGCATAATGAATTCTCTTCAATCATTTAAATTAGTTGAAAAAAATTCATTCCAAATTGGTCCAACTTACTTGAAATTGCAACTTCCTTGAACCAACTTACTTGAAATTGTAGCAACTTGATTTGCTAACATTGCAAAAGCATCATTTTCATGAATATTGGTTACTTTCTTAGGGATTACCCTCTGAGAAGGCCATTAAAAATTATTAGTAACCATCTCTTCAATTAAAGCATAAGTGCCATGAAATGGTTGTGACATCAATGAACCACCAATAACGACATTGATCATAAATCTAAGAGATACAGCTAATCCCTTGCAAAAGTTTTGAATTATTAACCTAATTGGTATAGCGTGACGTGGACACTTTCTTAGCAGTACTTTAAATCGTTCCCACGCTTCATAAATAGATTCCCCTTCAAATTTAAAAACAGAGTTTCTAAACTTCATAATTTTTATAGTGGAAAGTATTAGCACGGAATTTTTGTGCTAAATCACCCCAAATTCTAATAGATCCAGGTGCTACCAAATTTAACCATATCTTGCCTTATCCCTCAATGAGAATGAAAAACCAAATTTAACCTTATCTTGCCTTATCCCTCAATGAGAATGAAAAAATTCTAAGTCTAATAGCATCATCTGAAACACCATCATATTTAAATGTAACATAATATTCTAGAAAATTGACAAGATGTAAATTTGGATTTTCAGTTGGTGATCATCCAAAAAATTGTTTGATATCATTTAGATAATAGCATGTTTAAATTCAAATGAATTAGCCACTACAGTAGGTTTTTGAATACCACAATGAAGTTCATCCACTGTAGGGTTTGCATAATGTCTTAAAGGTCTAAATTCTTGATTAATTTCAACATTTTAAAATTTTCATTATTTTGGTTTGTCATTTCTAAAATTTTTTTATTGTTTTCTATATTTTTTATTTTTTTGATTTTTTTAATAGTTCTTTCTAATTTAGAATTGTATGGTGACACAAGTCCTTTAGAACCTGAACAACTCAGACATTACTATAAAACAACATAAAAGAAAATCACAAACAAGAACTTATATAAAAAGAACACTAAAATATTTCTATAATAAATATAAAAGCTTAAATAAGACTTCCTAAAAATAGATACTTGCTTTGCTTAAAATTCCTTCAAAAAAAAATTTTTATCACTCGCAACAGCGGAAAAAACTTGATCCCGACTTCTATGAAAGTACAACGAAGCATGTGTGGTTATATTCTCAATTTCCTTTATTTATATTTATTTTTTTACAACGACACCAAAAACTTGATTCTGATGCAAACAAGAGTGCAACTATTATATTTAAATATACGGTACTATACAAGTATATGTATCGTTGTCAAGTAATATAGGATTGTCATCTAAAGCACCATCATATTTAAATGTGACATAATATTCTAGAAAATTGGCAAGATGTAAATTTGGATTTTTCAGTTGGTGATCCCCTAAACAAATTATTTGATATCATTTAGATAATAGCATATTTAAATTCAAGTGAATTAGCCACTACAGTAGGTTTTTGAATACCACAATGAAGTTCATCCACTGTAAGGTTTGCATAATCTCTTAAAGGTCTAAATTCTTGATTAATTTCAACATTTTAAAATTTTCATTATTTTGGTTTGTCATTTCTAAAATTTTTTTATTGTTTTCTATATTTTTTATTTTTTTGATTTTTTTAATAGTTCTTTCTAATTTAGAATTGTATGGCACTAGTCCTTTAGAACCTGAACAACTCATACATTACTATAAAACAACATAAAAGAAAATCACACAAACAAGAACTTATATAAAAAGAACACTAAAATATTTCTATAATAAATATAAAAGCTTAAATAAGACTTCCTAAAAATAGATACTTGCTTTGCTTAAAATTCCTTCAAAAAAAAATTTTTATCCCTCGCAACAGCGGCAAAAACTTGATCCCGACTTCTATGAAAGTACAACGAAGCATGTGTGGTTATATTCTCAATTTCCTTTATTTATATTTCTTTTTTTACAACGACACCAAAAACTTGATTCTGATGCAAACAAGAGTGCAACTACTATATTTAAATATACGGTACTACACAAGTATATGTATCGTTGTCAAGTAATATAGGATTTTTTGTTTAAGCCTCAAAATATCGAACCCATAGGAAGAACTAATTTGAATCTTTTAAGTGAAATTATAAAACAGTCTCTACTTAAAAAATATTCTTACTCAAACTATAGATTTTATAATAGGAATGAAAGTTTGATTCTTTTTGGTAATTTTTTATAGTTGAAAATAAAGTAAACAACTAACTAAATTTAACTAAATATTTGTAAGATGAAAGTAATATAAATAAAATAACTTTTTCATTATCATGAATTAGTAACAAGTATATGAATTCTATTGTGAAAGTATTCAAATTGTATTGTGCCAAATAGGAGCAATATTATTATTTACCCTTACTAGAGATGTTATAAAGAACATTGGCTAATTTAAAGTTTGAATAATCCTGAAGATGGGCTAGCTAAGGAAGATACTAGCTCTCACTCTAGAGTTCCCTCTTCTCCCTCCACCTGGGGGCTAACATCACATTTCTAGACCTAAAACTATAAAGTTAATTTGGGGCTTTAGTCTGTCACTCTAAAATCCTCTAAGTCTACACCCTTCAAAGTTTATTTTCTTATTTATTTGCACTCAACCATATGAATTACATTCTCATCCATAGAATCTCATGTGATTCTTACCATTAGTTAACTGATTCTTACCATGACATGTTCTCAGAATAGATATTAACATCTTAATTGGTCAAATCAAGAATTAAATGAAGTACAAGGTTTAAATCATCGCAACTTATTTCGGCATTAAAGATGTATACTTCACACAACTTGAATCCAAGCAACTTATTTCGGCATTAAAGATGTATACTTCACACAACTTGAATCCAACACTTAATTACTTTTTCATTTTATGGAAAAGATAAAGAAAACTACTCAGAATTCATGAAGAAAATATAATAAAACTTAAGTGTAAAAGTATAAATCATGTAAGCACCTAATAAGTCTAAATTAAAACCAAATGTAGTCACAAAGGTAAAAGTATAAATCATGTAAGCACATAATAAGTCTAAATTAAAACCAAATGTAGTCCCAAAGATATTCCTTTACACCAAACTCTTAAAGTTCTTTTGAATCTCTTATCTATTATCTCAAGTTCCTCTACACCAAACTCTTAAAGTTCTTTTGAATCTCTTCTCTTCCTTTCTCTTACAATACTCTCTACTAACAAACTACAGCTTCTCTCTTCCTTCTCTCTAAAATTTTCTTAATTCTATGATAAGAAAAGTTACTAAGAGGTGGGGCCATGGCAGCTAATTGAGTCTCCCTTTCATTCAATCCAAGTCTTCTTTGTTACCTTTCTAAAAGGTGCTTTGGTGTCTCTTCAAAAATAAGTCTAAATTCAATGAATCTTCCAAGAGTTGCCTTATTTCAATAGCCTTTTGAATTTATTTTCATGTCTATTAACCATAAACCATGTTTTCACCAAGAGTTACTTCAAACACCTGTTAAAAAATTCATCCAAATTCATTGAATCATCAAATAACTACCTCTGCCATGTAAGCATGAGGTTTGTGTCGCTTAGGCGCGGGTTTCTCTGTTATCCTTGTGCTTAAGCACCAGTCTTGCGTGCTTAGGCACCACAGTTCTTTTGCACAACTTCTTTATTTTTGCTTCAAATTTGATCCTTTTTCACGTGCTTAGGCACCACAGTTCTTTTGCACAACTTCTTCATTTTTATCCAAATTTGATCCTTTTTGACTCCTTTCATCATTTTTCATCCATTTGCTGTGCCTGAAAGAAAAACACATAAATAATTTCCATTAAAGCATAATATCCTTAAAAACAGGTATAAAAATGTGTACATAAATGCTATATATTTTAGGTGTATCAGTCAGCGTGTTCAAATGCTTGGTCTTTGAACTCAGTTTATCAAAGGCAACTTTGAACAAAATATTTCCTGAGTTACCTTTATTTACTAAAGTACTACCTACATAGTAGTTATTAATCAGTACATTAACGATGATAGCACTGTTGCAGGGTTTCTAAGTTAGAGGAAAATCTGCATCCTTAAAAATGATTAGGGGATGGAGTTTCCTTGTTGAGATAGAATCCATATTGTGGTATTCCCTCGTTTGGCTCCTTTTTTGCTATGGTCTTCAGAACCTTTCAGTATTTCTAGCACTATCTCTGCTATGTGGAAAATATTTTCTCAAGTAGGTCCATCTGATTCATCTTTCATGGGTGCTTTTCCCTATTATCGATTGTGTGCTTCTTGAGCCATTAACTCCTTCAGATTAACTCTTCTACCAAGCTACGAAGGTGCCTTCATTCCACTATATCTTGGCCATGATCTGTATGGTACTTACAGTACTTGTTGAAATTTCAGAGGGAAGCCCCGACTCTCATTGTTGTGTCCTTTCATAGGTATTCCTTTTATTGTATAGAATCCACTAGTTTTTTCATTTACACCCTCAGTTGTTTGGGCCTTGATGTTCCATGATCTCTCGTAGAGGAATCATTCTATTGACAACATTTGCATGGGTCTAATTTGGCTTCCCTCTCTTTATAGGAAGAATGTCCACTTTTGCACTTTAAACAAGGACCATCCTTCTTTCGTCATCCGTCGTCGTTGGTGCCTTTTTTGCCCAATTGTCGATCAGGCTTCTAGCCTTTCGTAATGGGCCAATTCATGTATTTTTTGGCCATGATAAGGTCGTTATCAGCTCCAAAATTTTGGCTGACAATTCCAGTTTCTGTAAACCCAGGAAATACATGAACTATGGACTTTAAAGTCCTTGTGTCAGAGCGGCTTTGACGACTTTACATTTCTCACATCAAGCATCTCCTTCTGGAACAACACAATGCACGTCTGCAAGCTCTCATTCGATCCCTGCTTTACATACCATGTGGAGTCTAAATCCTTGCAGGGTTTCTGAGCGCTAGAAAACTGCACTAAGGAATAGTTTCTTGAACTCTCTAAAGGAATTGATAAGTCCAACAAAAAGTCCATTAAACCATCTGATAACGAAATCCCTTAGAGCTGTTAGCTCAATCAACATTTCAACATATTAGAAATTTTAAGAAAGCAAATTGCTAAATCAAAGGACACAACATGATCGGTTGGGTCGCTCTGAACTTTATACGGTTCCAAGAAGGGAACCTTGAATTTCTCTGGGGGCTAATGTTAAATAATATGCCGGGAGAATTCATTCTCCAATCTGCAAAAAGTTTTTAGCAGCCTTGGTTGTGATTGTTATTTTATTAGGGATCCAACAACGTCTTGGCATTGGGACTCCTCCACTTGTTCGCCTGCCTGAGCCAGCTGCTGACCTTGAGGTTCGGATGCTGGTTGATGAGGTATTGGGAGAGATCGTGCTCCCACTTCAAGCATCATGCAAGTTAATCATGCAGTAAAACATACTATCCTACCATAGAGTTTTTAAGTTCATTCTTGCATGAATTCTCGAACAAACTCTACAATAGAGGCTTTTCCTTATTATGTTCCTTTACATTCACACTCTTCACTTCTCGTTGAAGGCTTGATTCTACCCCCACTGTACATTTTAGAATGTTGAATCTTAAATTGTTTTGTAGATCACTTCCAAGGAATAGAGTGTTGGCCGAGTGAGAGGAAAATAGAAAGGAGAAAAATAAGACACCAAAATTACTTAATTTTTGGGTCAATCATCCCCTTTTGTGAAAGTGTCCCTCCTATTTATAAGTCATAGAAAGACTTTGGTGAATTATATAATTGTCATCCATTTAATGGCATAGTCATTGCTATTTATGAATCATTACACTGTAACATAATCGCCACTAATAAAAGCATACTTTGACCCTTTAACAATTCCATGTTTGTAATCGTATTTGACATTGTTTCGCTTCTGTAACTATCTGATCCGATTGCCTAGTCCTCATTCGGTCGGTGGGGTGTATGGAAGACTCATCGTCTTCGGGAAGGTTTGTTCCATCAAGCAGAGGGTATATACAGTAATATGATAGGCAGTCTCACTTCATTCTACTAGCTTATGTAAAAGCAATCTGCTTGGGAGGCTATTGATCTTATTAATACCAAACATTGGCTGAATTATTATCAACACATGCGGGCAACGTTTCTTGGTTCGATAATACATTTGTTTGATCAGCCTAAAATTTCACCGACTGGTGCAATGATGAATGTTCGAGCTTCTACTATTTTTCTCGTGCGACCCACAGGATCTCGCAGGATTTGTGCATCCACATTAAAGATATATATAGGAAATTTTATTGATATCAAAAAAGGATACACTGGTCGGCTGGAGGTTCCAGATAAACCCAAAAAAGAAAAACTATGGATCTTCCGGCAAGAGCTACAACAAGCGTAAAAACAATAGAAACAACTATATATATATATATATATATATGAT
>NW_018165251.1:46498-53755 GCF_001263595.1 Phalaenopsis equestris | reverse complement strand
TATATATATTTATTTATTTATTTATTTATTTATATTTATATACTTCAAGGTGTTACAAAATATATTCGAGTGAACAGTACGAAGGCAAAGTAACAATTTTATAACTATTGCTTAAACCAATAGGAATCAAAATAGGTATAAAACAACTAAATGCCCAAAAATATTTGTAGTCCCCAGATTTTATATGTTACAATTTCTTGTCTTCGAAAAATTAAAAAGAACAAGATTAAAATGCATGATATAAATTTTACAAAACATTAAGAAAAAAAAAATAATCATTGCGAACATAAGTTGTCATCACTCCCCACAAATCTCATCCACTGTTTTCATGAAAAACTCAATCTTGCAAGGGATTCTCAGTACGCCTTCTTGCCTGTAACCAAACTCCTCAGCTGCCATCTCTAGGAGTTCGATGATGCAAGGATCATTCAGCAGTTTTACATGGACAAAAAACCTCTCTGTATCTTCGTCATTATCATAGTCTCCAACAAGAACCGGTACATAGCCTCGTGGAGGAGATGAGCGCCCCTCACTGCTTAAAACCTGCTCCTTTCTCTCTGTTGCAGTCATGATCTCCTCAAAAAATGAAGGTATTTGAGAAATGAACTATTTAGCCTTACTGATGCTACGAAGGCGACGAAGAGAGCGGTTATATATAAGTATATACATCGATGAGGAATGGTTGAGTTTTTCATACTGCAAAGTTCATTGTTTTATTTATTCGGGCATGCAAGCGATGAGATACGCAAAATTAAAAATTCTTGGTCAATGTTCATATCTTGGGATGCTTGGGTAAAATTTGCCAGCGACATATATCTTACGCAACTGACGAGGTACACAGTTTTTAAAAGAATTAATTTTTAGATTTGAAGCTACATGGCAGTTGACCGGGGATCGAAAATCATAGCAGCAAGATAATTTGGTGCTCTAAATTATCTTTTTGTTATACGTCAAAAATACTTCAGTATGAATCTTTAGAAAATTTAATTGGTCAAAAGAAGCATGGTCAAAAAGGACCCGCTAATGATCAAAGTTCACAGCAAAGAAGCCTGTGATAGACCAATATCATGTGCTATTCTAAGTTTACACTTTATGCTTTTTTTTTTATGATATTGCACTTTAAAGAAGAGTATTTTCGTGTTTTTGTTGCAGTTATATCAATTTTAGGCATTTGAGCAAAAGTAACAAAAAAGACGAAATTTGTAGTCAAAATAGCAAATTTTGTGAATCTGGCACTTGAAGTGCCACTTTACATAGAGTTGGCATCTGAAGCGCCAAAATGGATGGATGATGCGCCATTTTACATAAAAGCGGCGACTGAAACGCCAGAATCGACGTCTGAAGCGCTATAATCTAAACAGCGCGGACTTAAGCAACCTGGCACCTGAAGCTCTTGAATCAGTGCCACAGAAGACTTTTTATGAATTAAGGCGGTTCAGAACAAATTTTGCATGAATTTTAAAAGGTCCACATGTTATAAAAGCCTCACAGAATGATTCAGTGCATCCAGACACTTTGGAAGGTTCTTTGATGAAAGGATACATTTCTTAAATCAATAGACATGTCTTTTAGAATTCAAAAGGCATTTCTTAAATCAATAGACATGTCTTTTGGAATTCAAAAGGTTTGACTTTTGGATATAATTTTGAAGGGAATTTAAAATTCTTTTTGGAGGGAGGGAGCAGCTAGTATAAGAGAGGGAAGTCTAGGGCAAAAAGAGAGTTCGAAGGGGAGGCGTGCAAGGTTTGGTGAGAGAGAGAAATTAGAGAGAGAACGTCAAGGACTTGGAAATTTTCTTCAACGGTTGTAAGAGGAGTGGGAAAGTGAGAGATTTCTTCTTCATTACATTTTCAAGAGAGAACTGTGAGTGCTTATAAAGAGGGAAAGTTCTTGAAGAGAACTTCTAGGGATTTGCTTGGGAAGGATTGTGAGATAAGTTATCTTTTATTTTTTTATTTTATAAACTTGTTTTAATATATGAAGTCCATGTTTTGTCGTATCATTCCCATGAATTCTGAGTAGCATTCTTTATCCTTCTTCCTACTATGAGATATGGTTTTATGAAGAATTGATTTTATTTTATATAATTTTAAATGTCAAAAATTTTTTATGATTTGAACTCTGATCTTCATTTACTTTTTTATCTAGCCAATTGAAATGTTAAAGTGTGTTCAGAAATATATGATCCAAGAGTGCTGTGATTTCTATAACATGGTGAGAGTCACATTCGATTCCATGGGTGAGGATGTTATTTATGGGGTTGAGTGCAAATAAATAAAGAAATATACTTTGTTGGATGCAGAATTAGAGATCTTAAGATGACATATTAAAATCCTTAATTTGGTTTAGTTGATTGGAAACTAATGTGAGATTGTTAGCCCTCAGGTGAGGGAGTAGTGGGAGCTCTGGAGTGGCAGGTATCCTCCCAACCTAACCACGTAATTAAGAATAAAACTCTTGATTAGTAAATGTTCTTTACGCACTTGAAAGAGGTTTTTTTGGTTCGTTCTTCTCTCTTTTATTTTAAAAGGAGTCTTCAGTCTATTGATCGTCGTATACTTCCATTTCCCGAATAAGTCTCTCTTTGGGGTCATATGAACGACCCAAAGAAAAGAGGAACCAAAATGGAGGTACATACAACAAAGCGAAAATCAAGAGAAAACACAAAACGTGGAGAGCCTATGTGCGGTAAACCTTACAAGGATGGGTTAAGAGTGTCTGCCCAAACAAAATCAGGCGAAACCACCTTAAACTAATGTCCATGAAAGAATGCCTACGTAAAGTACCCAAAACCTTAGAGTCAGGTGTAGGTGTCTGTTATGGGGTCAAGAGCACTCCTAAGGGGATAAGGGGATGTATCCCACTGGATGTATCCCACTTGGTTAATTACATCTTGGAGGGTACCCGAGAAAACTCTCGATAAAAGAAGTTTCGCTTGGATTATCGTGAACCTGGGAAAATAGGTACTCAAAGGAAGGTTATAATGTGGGAACAGTCCCAATGCTTCAAAACTCGAGCTAAGCCATCGGGCAAAGAGTGAGTCTCTCACATCTCGAATGGGCAGCAGGTCATCGGTATACGAAGCTCACGGAATAACCTAAATCATATTGACGGGGATATCTCAACACGTCAAAGCACATCCGGGCCATAAGGGTTGATGACAAATGGTCGTATCCCAAATGTGCGACAGCTCATCGACATCGGGCCATCAAAATTATATCAACAAAGTCAAGGAGCGATAGGGCTCAAAGGGGCTCAACAATAGGAAGGTAGAGTACTTCTAAAAAGGTAGAGGTAACTGTGTCAGGGTACCACTGACCCTTCATACATAACTACTAGGACGCTAAGTTTACCTAGTCGTGAAGATAGTCGACCCAACGCATCCTGAGATCCCCGGTCAACAATCCATGAATTGCGTTGTCCACGGGAACCTCGGTAGCCCTAAAGTTAAAGGAAGGAAACTCTTTTATATGGTTATAAGCTGAAGCTTCAAAAGGTGGGACTTATACCTGCCGAAGTCGCAAGGATGCCTCAGGAAAGAAAAGAAAGTGGAGGTTCAGCTACAAAGCCATAAACGCTCCAAACAAATGGACTTACACCCCTTCTAGGTCGGAGAGCCTTCTAACACTCTAGGCACACTGGATAACCACCTATATAATGGTATGTTGGGCCAGTCATGTTGGAGAAGCACGGGGACTCCTCCTTGAGACATGCAAATATGAATGCAGCTATCCATAACGGTCCTTAATTATTGTAGAGACCCTATTAATATAAGCAAGAAAGTAAGATTGTAGCTTTTAAATCCTAAATATTTTAATCATAAATTTTGATTATCTTGAATAATTTATTCAGGATTTTGTAGAAAATTAGAAATTTAAGTCTTAAAGAGCGTATATTTCATCGTGAAATTCCAGATGAACCATAGAAAGAAATAAGGAAAACACATGCAAGTGCAGACATGCAACATGATGCAAAAAGCAAAAGAAGTCAAATCAAAATAATAAACAGGCCGGTGTTCCTAGGTCAGCAACATATCTATAAAAATAAAAAGACGGTCGGACTCCTCATATACATGCCATGTCCTAAATATATAACTCAATATAAAATGCAAAATTAAGATACCGGGCACAAGCATCTGCACCCGATCCCCTCCACATGGTTCCCATGCTAAACACCTCGTAACCCGTGTCCGTATCTTATTTCTACTACAGGACCCTCCTAGACTCTATAAAGTACATAGGAAAAAGAAAAAGACTCAATCCTGCATGAAAACAAGTGCAATGGGAAAGCTCACATGCAAATAACATATCATAAGTCACGCCTTAAAAGTGGGGGAGCTAAATAGCACCTGCAAGCAAAAGGGTCAGAAATCATCACATGCTGCCCCATATAAGTATTTGTGTGTTTGCAGAAATAGGCATGACTCCCTGCAGAAAAATGCCCTAACACACTACCACACAAATGGAGCATGCAGTTAAACCACAAGCATAATGCAGAAGAAAGATGTATGGCTAAGGCAACCAATCCAACAAAGAATAATAGTCATACATCAAAAAGACTGCCTAGCACCCTAAATCCTAGCCTAGCACACCATCTAATGAAAATAAAGTCAACTTAGTATGTAAGTGCGGGGTAAATCAGGGTATAGTATGACTTTGACGGGGTCACCATACCAGCCCCATCCTAAAGATCTGAATGATCTAAATGGTGTCACGAAGAGCGGTGACACAAGTTAGATCTATTAGATCTTTAGTACATTCATACTCGTGTCAACCTTGATGACTTAATATGTAAGGTCGACCCAGTAAGCAATGCTCATTAAGGCATCGCAACTGACACGAGATCACTCTCCTAATGAGTCTGACTCGCTATACATGGGAATCATGTGGAGGGGATCAGGTGTACCGTGGGACAATGACTTAAGAAAAGATGGGCATGTTGTAGAGACAGCGGCCCAAACAAATGGGTGTACTGCTGATCCCTAAAATTATAATTGTGTAAAATTAATAAAGTTGACTCCGCTTTACATCTATGCCAAAAACTTGGTTCCTTATTTTATGAATAAGAAATTGAAGTAATTTATGTTGGGATTCTACACAAGTATACATATCGTTATCAAGTAATACATGACTTTCTGTTTAAGCCCTAAATATCGATCTCACGAGGAAGGTTTAAATTTGAAATGAAATTTAAATTAGAAAATTCACAACAATAAAGAAAATCTACTACACTAATTTTGAATATTTAAGGTGCTATCATAATTAAATTATCAACTACTAGGAAAACTGTAAAGCAAAGCTAAACAATAACTATCAAACTATGTTTTTCTGATGATGTTATTTAATATGAGAAATCAACTTTCCCACTACAATGCGTTTTTGGTTAAATGAGAGAGATAAATGGTTTAAATTTGTATTTTGCCAAATATGATTGTCAAATATGAGTAATTTTAATTCTCGCCAAATATGAGTAATTTTAATTCTCTAGCCTTAGTCAAGTATTATAGAAAATTGTTGGCTAATCTCAGATTTAGTCTCAAAATCTGTGGTTAGGCTAGGAGGATACTGGTTCTCACTCCAGAGCTCCCACTTCCCTTCTCGTGAAGGCTAACTCTTGCTTTAGTTCTTAAACACTAAGACCAAATTGAGGATTTTAGTCTGTCACCCTAGAATCTCCACTTCTTCACCAAATAATATATATTTCCCTATTTTTTGCACCCAATTTCATGAATGAAACACTCTTTATGGAATTGAATGTGATTCTCACTTTGTTGTAAACTCATACTCCATTTTCCAAATAATATGTTTGAAAACAGATGTTAACATTTCAATTAGCCAAATCGAAAAGTAAATTAAGAACAGAGTAAAAAATCATCATAATTTATTTTATATTTTAAAATTGGCACATCCAAATTATCTCTTCATTTCACCATATTATAGAGCATGGAGAAAGATAAAGAAAACTACTCAGACCTCATGAGGAAAATACGACAAAATATGAATTTCATAAATAAAAGAAAGTTTATACAACAATAATGAACAATCACTAATTATCTTTAACTCTTCCTCAAAGCAAATCCCTTGTAGCCTCTCTTAGACTCTTTCTCTCTTTACAAGACTCTTGATTCTCTCTTCAAAGATGTAGGGACAAAGAAATCTCTCACTTCTCTCCCTCTCTAACAACTCTTAGGAGAAATCACACTTAGACTCACCACACTAAACAATACACACAGTAGAACACTCAAGAAAACTCAATGACACACTAGCTCCCCTTTTTCTGTTCAATTTTCACTCTAAATAAAGCATAATGTCAGTTTTCCAAGAGGTGCATTCACAAACTCTTCAAAAAGCATCCAAATTCATCGAATCTTCTAGAAATTTGCCTAGCACTGACATTGGCGTTGTTGGCGCTCGTGGTCCAATTTATTTGTTCTCTGTCAAATGGCACCGTCGGTACCCCCACTGTTCCGGACTCCTCCTTCATGCTGGCACTGTTGGCGTTGAGTTTTCTTCCAAAATGCCATTTTGACTCCAAGTTCCATCTTTTTTGCTTCAAGTGCCAAAAATCATCAACCTACAATAAAACATGAAAAATATGCTAGAAATCATCAACCTACAATAAAACATGAAAAATATCTTCCTTTAAAACACAATTTCATCAAAAATGAGTATAAAATATAGGTCTAAAAATACATATATTTTTTGTGCATCAAAATCCCCCAAACTTAAATATTACTTATCCTCAAGTAACTCTTTTACTATATAAAAATATAAATTATAGTAAAAAATTTAACTTATAGATTTCCATAGTTTGGTCTACTAAATATCATAGCATAACTTAAGAAAAATTTAAAAATAACTCATGCTATTACTAGAGGTACAAGAATATCTAACAGTCAAGTCTAAGATTTCTGATTTTCTATTCTTTTCAAGGAAAACTGCAAATTGTCATATTAAACCCACTTAGAACATCCATATGAAAAAGAACAACATGAAAACTTTATTAGTGAATATGCTAATACTTAAGTACAAGTTTAGAGAATTTTGCCAAGCCTTCTTCCTTATGTTGATTTAAGTGAAGCCAATTATTGATTATGCATCTCCTCAAGCTTCTCCTCACATATTTTTATTTTCTTTTCCTTTTTTCTTTTTCTTTCTCTTTTCTTTTAGGATCATTTTCAACCCTCTCTTTTTTTTTCTTTTTCATCTGAGGATTACTATATCTGGATAGCCTTTAGCTGGATAGCCTTTAGTGATT
>NW_018165251.1:31269-46488 GCF_001263595.1 Phalaenopsis equestris | reverse complement strand
AGTGATTTTGAACTTCACTATCCTTTTCCTAAAGTTGAAAACTTTTAACATTCCTCCACTTTATAAATTTATATTAGCTTTGAAGATTTTTCATAAAGTTTCATTATTTTTTTCTTACATGAAACTCTAAGATTCTTAATATTTTAAAAATACAATTTCCTTTACTTTAAATAGAAAAACATAGTCTTATTCTTTCATACTAAATATCTTAACTCTAGAATTGACCTTCATTATTACAGATTTTTTGTTAAATTTACCATAATATTTACAAACAAAAATATAGTTATTAAAGTTAAACTCTGGTATCCAAGGTCATGTTAAATTATTTTTTTTTAAAATATAGTTAATTGAGGACAAATAAAATTTAGTTTACTTCTTTTATGAATTTTTATTCACCCCAAACTTAAATTTTTAAAAGATTAAGGATGAGGTTGTACCACCACAGGTCATTTTAAATTAAAAGTTTTAAAATATGACTCATTGAGGACAAACAAAATTAAGTTTCTTTCTTTAAAAAATGAATTTTTATTCACCCCAAACTTAAATTTTTAAAAGATTAAGGATGAAAAACTAAAATTACAAGGTGAAAGAAAACAATTAATGCATAAAGAAAAGACTTACCTTTTAAAGGTTCTGATTTTGAAACTTAACTCTGAAATATTGCAGGTGCTAATACGAAAAAAGACATAACTTGAAAAATTAAATAGCATATAATATATATAAATATATTTGCTGAGAAAGAGTTAACTAAAAAAAATACAATAACGTACTAAAAACAAATAATAGTACTAAAATAAATTTTAACTCAACAACATTTCTACATATTATACTTCACAACACAACATTCAATACAAATCAAAGTTTGACATTTAACAACCTAAAAAATAACAACAACAACAAAATGCAACAAACAATAAACTAAATTAAAGATTAGAACTATGACTAAGCAGACATATTCACTCATCTTCTTCTTCTTCTTCTTCTTCTTCTTCTTCTTCTTCTTCTATATCAAAGTTTTGTTGTTGAGAAGGGTTAAAGATAGGGTGACTAAGAAACTGTACTAAGTGGTCACCCTTCATGTATCTTACCATAGCATCATCATATGCACAATCATATTCAAACTTTTGCTTTGTTAAATAATCATTATGTGCATTTATGGCCTCCAAATTTTTAATCCTGCTTTCCATCCTTAAAATATCTTCTTGCTGGATCATCATTTGTTCCATAAGTTCCTGGAGAGTAGCATAAGTGTTCCATAAGTTCCTGGAGAGTAGGGGTGCTAGAAGTAGAAGGAATATCCCTACTCCTACTTCCCGTTCTCCAACTAACATGAGATTCATAAGTTTTAATGTTTACTGGCTCAATAGGTTTAAGAGGCTCAATCCTTTCCTCTTCAGATGTAAAATCAACTATTGACTGCTCACATAATGTGAAAATCAGGGTAGGAAGTGCTAATCCACCAGTCGTCTCACTCATAGCAATAAAACGAATGTTCTTATAGATTATAGATCCAACATGTAGACTGCCTATCTGTTGGATACATAAGCTTAGGATAGCTCTATCCTTAGTAACTTCACTATAGTGATTCGTAGGTATCATTATGGCAGACATAAAGTAATGTCAGGCCTTGAATATTACATTTAACATAAAAGCAAGAAAGTTTACCTTAACGTTATTCTTCACTTTCCAAGCTCCTCTTCCATCAATAAGAAATGAAATAACTTCATCCTAAGCCTCGTTTATAGCAGAGAATGTGTTGTATATACATAAAAATGCTTCCCGCAACTGATAAAATTCATTAATCCTCCTCGGGGTAAATTCAACCATTTTACCACGAACATAGACATGGTCATCATAAGTCTCCTTAAAATTGGCATAAAACTCCATGACTATACCAATAACAACCTCGGTAGTAAAGTATTAGAAATTCTCCCACTGCCGAGCAACAATTAATCTCTCGACTTCACCACCCATATTTTTGAATGCACGATCCAGAATTATTTTCTTTGTATTCAGTAGAATATTGAAAAGAATTTTATCTTTGTAGTTGATGAATTTTAGGTCATCAAATTTCAATTTCCTTTTTCTTTTGCTCATCCATGGTGCCATTGTAATCTTTGAAAGAAAGAAGAAAAATTAATAAAATCCAAATAAATTCATAAAATTTTGAAAATCATAATGTGGAACATTCTAAACTTAAATCCACTACGAGTTCTTCACCAAAGGATTTTCTTAAAATCTCCTTAAAAATTTTAAAATTTTGGATCTCGGCAATGTAGGAGAAATCCTTGGTGGAAATAAAAGATTTTTAGTTCAAACTGGAGCTCTTACCGAGAGAAGATAAAATCCAAACTCCTTATGTCTTCTAATGTTTTTAAATCCAAGCATTTGCAAGCCCTAGGGGTGCAAACCAAAGGGGTAAAAATGGTGTTTCACCAAAATTACAAGGTGTTTGGGGATTTTTGGGTCTCGGGCGCTGTCGGCGCTAGTGCCCAAAAAAAAATTAACATAATTTTTGCACATCATTTATTTCAAATTCCCTTCAACGTCTAATTAGTCTTTTTAAACAATAATATTCATTCTTAAATATTCTACAAACAAATGTTTTTAGAAACAAAACAAAACAAAACCAACTTTTATATATGAAATTTCAAATTTTTACAAACACGGATTTTTAATCACGGATTTTTAATCACACTCCACTCATACATACATAAATAAAATCACACCATAATTTAGAATCGAAATCAAGTCACGACACTAGAACGCTGAAACTTAAACTATACATAAAATTAAAGATATAGGAGTTTTAAAGCTAAGCAAATCCAACACAATTACATTAGAAACATAATTAATTTCAAACAATGGAAAGTCCAACTTCTTCAATTGCTCCTCTTTATCTTTAGTACAGTCTCCTCCTCTAATTTCTCCCATAGACTGGTAATGTATGTACAAATTGTAGAATGGTCTGTTGGTCTGTACGGGAATTGATCAGTGGAATTGATCAGTTAAATTTTCATCGATCCATTCATTCTTCTTGAGCATCTGCACTAAACCCGCTTCAATCGTCCCGTATGATCAAAGTGTTCCTTCATCCTCTAATCTAAGTAAGCAAAAAGGTAAGTAAGGTTTCCTATTGCATCCATGATATTCTGAAGTTCTCTTTCTATTTTATTTATTTTCTTCTCCAAAACTTGTGAACTTCCAACTGTACAGGGCATTAACAGTATCAAAGCATGTTATGATTGATCCAAGGTAATATCCAATGCTTCATTTCCATTCTCAATATAGTTTCTATTAATAAGATCCATGGGCTCCCAGGATAATAACTCCAAGAGTAGTAAAACTTTCTCCCAACTTTCATATGGTCCTTTAGATTGACGGCGAAGTAAGAAGATCACAGAAAAATGCCCCAGTCCATATATAGGCCCATTCATTATAATACTTAAAATAAATTTAAAAATAAATGATCCCACATCAATTTGAATGCAATAGTTTAAAATTGCACTTTCTTTTGTAACTTTACTAATTTTCATTGTAGGGAGTAGTTTTGCAGAGATGAAGAAATGTCATTGTTTAGATATCAAATTTAGCAGTGAAGCGGAGAAACTAACGTACCCCTGATTCCCAATTATCACTTTCATCCGTAAAAAATAGGTATACATCATGCATCAAATCCTTCATTGGTATAAAGTTTGTATAATGACAGATCGACACGCTTTCTATCATAAACATATCATTAATTCAAGATGGAGTAAATGGTAAGCCCTTACCTCGAATGAAAACGACTCCTTGGTTAATTCCATGTAGATTAGCATAGAATCCTTTACCTCTCTTTTACCACTCGAACAACTACTGTAGCGATAGTGTACCATAGAACTTCCCAACGTCTTTGTACTATGATTTTTTCAATCTGCAAACTTGGATTACTCAATCCATGACTCAATCCATACTCAATCCATGGTTGACAAAGCCTCTCTCCTTGATAAGTCTCTTCTTAGTGATGACTTTGTCGTATAATTTCTGCGCGTAAAAAATGATGAACTTTCTTCGATTGAAAATACCAAATCTTCAAGTGTTTCTGGAATTGGAAACCATGGATTTCAAATCTGGAAGTATCTGGTCATCCAAAATGGTTTTCATGCCTTTAAAAAGACCTTCAGGTAGTTATTTTGAAGTGAAATCCCGCCTTAGTCTGCCAAATTTTTCATGAACTGTCGACACAGCACTGGGCACTGTCGGTACCATGGCTCTCTAAAAGGGTGTCGTCGGCGCCAAAGCCATAGTTGCGTAAGTTTCATCTTTGGTTCAAATCATTTTCAAATTTTCATCCATTACCAATATTTGTCTTGATTTATGATATATAAGATTGTGTAGGATTCTAAGGTATTATTGTATCCTAATACTTAGAACAATTATTAAAAAAATACTAAGATATATATATATATATATATATATATGGGTTGCCTCCCACAAAAAGCTTGGTTTAACGTCATAAGCCTGAAGTTTAACATCGTCAACCCGACGTACCACCGTTTGTTAAGGATTACTCATCAAAATTTCTTTAAATTGTGGCCTGTGCCTTTCCTAATAATGTTTGAATCAATGCCCATTAACTTTAAATATATTTCCAGTTTTTGGATCTTTAATAACAATCGTTTCATAATGTTAGACTTTGATCACATTGAATGATCCGAACCATCTAGATTTTAGTTTTCCTGGAAATAATCTCGATCTAGTATTTTATAATAGCACATCTTGACCAGGTTAAAATTTCTTATTTATAATCCTCCGATCATACCATATTTTCATTTTCTCTTTATAAATTTTTGCATTATCGTATGCTTCATTTCTAATCTCCTCAAGCATTTCTAATCTCCATTTCTAATCTCCTCAAGTTCATTGAGTTGCAATAATCTTTTTTCACCAGCATTCTTTATGTTAAAATTAAATTTCTTAATAGCCCAAAATAGTTTATGTTCCAACTCTACTAGTAAGTAGCATGTTTTACCAAAGATAAGTCTATATGGGGACATTCCAATAGAAGTATTATAGGTAGTTCTGTATGCCCATAGTGCAGTATTTAATCTAGCAGACTAATCCAATTTATAGGGATTTACTGTTTTTTCTAAAATTCACTTTATTTCACCACTTTATTTCACGATTTGATAACTAGTTTAAGGATGATAAGCAGTAGAGAATCTATGCATAATATTATATTTTCTAATCAATTTCTTGATCCTCTTATTCCTAAAATAGGATCCTCCATCCATAATAATCACTCTCGGCTTTCTATATCTTCGGCATTCCATATCTTGTAAAAATATTTTTATTTAAAAATTTTGAAACACTTTGAGAATTACATTAAGGTGTAGCAATAGCTTCAATCCATTTGGACATACATTCAACAACAAGCAATATATATAAATTTCCAAATGAAAGAATAAGCGGTCCCATAAAATTGAATCCACACACATCAAAAATTTCAACTTCCAATGTGTAATTCAGAGGCATTTCATTTCTTCTAGAAATATTTCCTACTCGCTGACATCGATCACATGTTTTAATATATTCATTAATATCTCTAAAAAGAGTAGACCAATAAAATCCAGCTTGCATAGTTTTATGTGCAGTTCTACTAGTTCCAAAGTGTCCTCCAAATTCAGAATCATGACATCGTTCAATTATTTGTTTAGTTTCTTTGTAAGGCACACACCTTCTAATAATCAACTTTTTACACTATATTTACGCTGTTTATATAAATGCTGTTTATATAAATGTGGGTCATCCAAAAAATAGAATTTAGAATCATGATTAAATTTCTTTAATTGTCGATTCTTTACATCTAGTGGTAGAATATCACTCACAATATAATCTACTATATTTACAGACCATGGTATATTTTCTATATCAATATTATACAATTGTTCATCAGGGAAAGTTTCCAAAATTTCATTTGCAAAATTAGTTAATATTTCTTGTTCAAATCTAGACAAATGATCAGCTATTTTATTGTCATTTCCCTTTCTATCTACTACCACAAAATCAAACTCTTGCAGCAGAAGTATCCATCAAATTATTCTTGGTTTAGCATCCTTCTTTTGCATCAAATAGTTGATAACAGCATGGTTTGTATGCACTACACATTTAGCTCCAATTAAGTAAGGTCTAAACTTATCAAAGGCATAGACAATATCTAATAACTCTCTTTCAATAGTGATAGTGGTGTAATTAATTAATTAATTTGAGAATCATTTAGAGTTTTACTAGCATAATATAATACTTTAAAAACTTTATTATAACTTTGTCCTAAAATAGCTCTAATAGCAAGATCACTAACATCACACATTATTTCAAACGGTTTCTCCTAATTAGGTGGAACTATTATAGGACCAGTGATTAATTTTTCTTTCAATAGTTCAAATGCTTTTATGCATTCCTCATTAAAATTAAAGTTTGTATCCTTCTCTAAAAGTTGGCATAATGGCTTAGTAATTTTTTAAATTTTTTTTATATAACGCTTTTAGAAATTAGCATGGCCTAGAAAACTTCTTACCCCTCTAACCGTAGTAGGAGGCGATATTTTCACAAAAACTTTAATTTTTGTTGAATCTACTTCCATGCCATTTTCAGAAATTTTATGCCCAAGTACAATTCCTTCTACAACCATAATTGATTTTTTTCCCAATTTAGTACTAAGTTGATTTTTTCACATTATTCCAGAACTTTTTTTAAATTATTTAAACATAATTCAAATGAAGTTCCAAATACAAAAAAATCATCCATAAATACTTCCTTTCCACGTTCAATTAAATCACAAAAGATTGTCATCATATGTCTTTGAAATGTCGTAGGTGCGTTACATAGTTCAAAAGACATTCTACAAAAAGAAAATGTTCCATAAGGGCTTGTAAATGTTGTTTTCTCTTGATCCTTAGGAGCAATTAAAATTTGATGATACCCGGTATATCCATCTAGAAAGGCGTAATATTTTTTTCCAGCCAATCTATCTAACATTTGGTCTAGAAATTTCCACGTTCAATTAAATCACAAAAGATTGTCATCATATGTCTTTGAAATGTGGTAGGTGCGTTACATAGTTCAAAAGACATTCTACAAAAAGAAAATGTTCCATAAGGGCTTGTAAATGTTGTTTTCTCTTGATCCTTAGGAGCAATTAAAATTTGATGATACCCGGTATATCCATCTAGAAAGGCGTAATATTTTTTTCCAGCCAATCTATCTAACATTTGGTCTAGAAATGGTAAAGGAAAATGATCTTTCCTGGTGGTCATATTTAATTTTCTATAGTCTATACACATTCGCCAGCCAGTAACTTGTCTTATTGAAATTAGTTCATTTTTCTCATTTACTTCAACTGTCACTCCTCTTTTCTTTGAAACACAGTGAATTGGGCTTACCCAAGCTTTGTATGAAATAGAATATATAATTTCAGCATATACTATTTTAAGATTTCTTTTTTAACAATTTCATCTATTATCGGGTTTAATCTCCTCTGAGGATCATCTTAGGTTGAAATTGTTCATCTAATAGAATTCTATGCATACAAATTGAAGGACTGATTCCTTTAAGATCTGCTAAAGTCTATCCAACGGCCTTCTTATATCTTTTCAACATTTCTATTAATTTTTTTTTAAAATTTTAGTTGAATCAGAAGATATAATAATCGGCAATGTAGATGAATTAAAAACACATATTTTAAGTGGGTAGGTAAGACTTTAAGTTCAAGTTCAGGTGGTTTACTACTTGAAGGAATAAGATTTTTATTATCATTTTTCAAAAGGTCTAAAATTTGAAATTTGTCATGAACATTATCTAAATTTTCTTCTTTTATTTCATTCTCATTCACAAAATGCTCTTCTTGCCTTAATTTTTCTTCAAACATTTCCTTAAATTGCTCATTACTTAGAAAATCATTAACTTCCATTCCAAAGCATTCATTATCTTTTTCTATCACAAGATATTTCATAGGTTTTGCTATATTAAATGTTACTTCTTAATCATTGCTCTCATTATTAATTCTCATTTTTGCACATCTATCACAGCTCTCTCTATTGCAAGAAATGGTTTCCGTAAAATAATAGGAGTTTTTTTATTTTCCTTCAGATCTAATACAATAAAGTCTATAGGAAAAATAAATTTATCCACTTTCACTAATACATCTTCCTAATACATATACATCTTCTATAACTCCTTTAGGATAAGTTATTGATCGATCATCTAACTGAAGAGTTACAGTAATAGGGCAAATCTCTCCTAAATTTAAAAGTTTAAAAATTGATAAAGACGTAAGATTAATATTAGCTCCTAAATAACATAAGGCTTTTCCAAATAATTTTTCACCAATAGCACAAGGTATAGTAAAACTACCAAGATCTTTTAACTTTTCATGAAGCTTTTTCTGAATAATTACGCTTCACTCTTCACTGAGTCTAACAGTCTCGTGATCAGCAAACCTCTTTTTCTTGTTTAGTATATCCTTCATATATTTCACATAGTTTGCATTTGTTCCAAAGCCTCAATGAAAGAAATATTTATCTTTAACTTTTTAAAGATTTTCAAAAATTCTGTAAATTTTTTATCTTTATTCTTCTGTTTCAATCGTTTAAAAAATTTGTATTGGTTTATTTTCATCATTGTTGCTTTCAATTTTTACCTTCTCCTTCTCAACTTCAGTTTCTCTTTGTATTCTTGTTTCTACTTCTTTTCCACTTTGTAATTGAATAGCTTTAATTTGCTCCTTATTCTGATCTTTTAGATTAACTTCAACAGTGTTAGAAGAATTCCAGAAGGTCTGTTCCTAAGTGCAGTAGCAATATGTCCTAATTGATTTCCAATATTCCTAATTACAACCCCTTGATTTTGTATTTAATTTCCCATGTTCAACATTACTTCTTCCATAGTCAACTTCTTCTCCCTAACTTGTGAGTTATTATTAAATCCAGAAGGATAATAAGGTCTACAGTTAGGATTCCCTTGGTTTTTTTGAATTTCTTGAGGGGTTTGCTGAATTGTTAAAATTATGCCAACTAAAATTAGGGTGAATTTTCCATCCAGGATTGTAATAATTAGAATAAGGATTATTATTTCTATTATTTATAACATTCATAGTTTCATAAGATGATTGAGTATCAATTATCTGTCCTAGTGAATTTTCCTCTAACACTGGTGGTATTTGAGAATAGTACTTCAATTTGATCAATCTTCTTTGATATAGTGGCAATTTGAGATGCCAAAATAGACATTACATCAGAATTATGAAAAATAGCAACTCTCTTTGGATTTATCTGTTCAGAGGACCATTGAAAATTATTAGTAGCCATTTCCTTTGTTAAACAATACGCTTCATAACAAAATTTTGACATTAATGATCCACCTGCAGTAGTGATCCCTACTGTTTATATGCAACAGTATAACAAGGCATTAGATTATATTTTTCACTTATCTTTCCTTACTTTGCAACAGTACCAAAAAGTTGATCCTAGAGAAAATAAGAATTTAACTTTTTAACTTAATATATATTGGGATACTACGCAAGTATACTTATCATTATCAAGTAATATAGGACTTTTTGATGACTATAGGACTTTTTGATTAAGCCCCGAATATCAAACCCATAGGAATTGTTCACAGTATGCGATAATTAAAGTAACAAACTTTCTACTTAAAAAGACAGATACTTAAACTATAGTTTTTATCACATGAATAAAATTTAAACTCTTTTTGGTATTTTTAATGTTTGTGAATAAAATTTAAACTCTTTTTGGTATTTTTAATGTTTGAAAATGACATAAAAACTTAATAAAGATAACTTGAGTTTATATTAAAGAAAAGCACTGATACAAAATATTGTTCTCCTTTTCATGAATCAACAATAAGTGTAGGAAATATGTTGTGAAGTATTCAAATTGTATTGTGTCAAATAGGAGCAATAATATTTTTCACCCTTACTAGCACCCTTACTAGACCCTTACTAGAGATGTTATAAAGAACATTGACAAATTTAAAGTTTGAATAGTTCTGAAGATAGGTTAAGCAGGGAAGATACTAGCTCTTATTCTATAGTTCCCTCCACCTGGGGGCTAACATCTCGTATCAAAACCTAAAACAGTAAACCAAGTTTGGGGCTTTAGTCTGTCACTCTAAAGTCCTCTAACTCTACACCCTTTAAAGATTATTTTCTTATTTATATGCACTCAATCATATGAACTACATTCTCATGCATACAATCTCACGTGATTCTTTCCAATTTTTGGCTGAGACAATATCAGCCCGGTTCATACATGTTCTCACAATAAATTTTAACATCTAGAGGGGTCAGATCAAGAAGTAAATGAAGTGCATGGAATTAGATAATCACAACTTCTTCCAACATTAAAGATTAATACTCTCCACAACTTCCATCCAACACTTTAATTACTTATCATTTTAAGGAGAAAAATAAAGAAAACTACTCAGAATCCATGAAGAAAACAAAACCACACTTTAGTTTAAATGTAGAAATCATTGTCAAACCAACAAAAAGTCTCAATTAAAACCAAAAGTAGTTTAAAACAAAGATAAAAACTTATCTCAGATCCTCCACCAAACTCTTGAAGTTTCTTTGAATTTCACCTATCTTACAACACTCTTAACTCTTAAAATAAAACTATAAATAAAAGGAAAAAGAAATTTGTGGCGCCTGAAATTTTCTCCAACAACTTCTCCAAGAACTTCTTCAAGAACTCTTAAGAACACTTCATGAATCTTTTTTCAGGACTCTTCTAAAAGTCTTAATTTACTTCTTTTATAATTTTTCAAGAGGTGCCTTGGTATCTCTTCAAAATGTGTCCTGATTTGATGCATTTACTAAGGGATGCCTCCTTTCACAAGTCAATTATATTTTCTTCTTTGGTGGTTAAAACCACTCATTTTAGCCAATAGGAGACTCAAATGTCCCTTCAAAATTTGTCAAAATGAATTAACCGGTCAAGTAACTATCATTGGCGCTTAAGCACGTGGCCTATAGCACTTAGGTGTGGCACTCTCTGTTTCACCGATGCTTAAGTGCCGGTTATGGCGCTTAGGCGCCAAAATACTTTTGCATCATTTTTACATTTTTGCTCCAAATTTGATCCTTTTTCACTCCTTTTAGCATTTTTCATTTTTTTACTTATAACTGAAAGAAAAACACACAAGTACCTTCCATTAAAGTGCAATATCTCAAAAATAAGGATAAAAAAGTGTCTAAAAACACTATATATTTTAGGTGGATCAAAATCCCCCAAACTTAAGATGTTACTTGTCCTCAAGTGACTTTTCAATCTTTAAAAACTAAATAAGTATGATTATGTATATGTGTTTGTGTAAGAGTTTCTAAAATTTTGTTCTAGAAATATAGTAGTCCAATTTAGAAAAAATTCTAGTGAATTAGACCAACTTAAAGTTTAGAAACCCTTAAAGTGAAGAAGTATGAAAAATATGAGTTCCTATCTAATTCAGAAATACTTGTAGATTTTCCAAACATAGAACTTAGGCATTTTATTTCATTCACTTAAAAACTTTTATTAAATATAATTTTACTTTAAGAGTTTCTCAAGTCTTGTACTTTAAAAAGATCAAATGTGAAACCAATTTTCTATAAGTCTCTAATCCTCAAGCTTCTCGTCCCTTTTTCAACTTTTCTTTTATTTTTCTTTTTCTTTTTCTTTTCTTTTCTTTTCTTTTTTTCTTTTTATTTTCTTTTTCTTTTTCTTTTCTTTTTCTTTTTAGGCAAAGATTATTATATCTGGATAGGCCTTTAATGATTTTGAATTTCACTCTTCCTTTCCCAAAGCAAAGTGTTGATAATTTTCTTTTACTTATAAACATAATGATAGTTTTAAAAATTAATTTCAATAAAAGAAATTTAAGCTTTAAAAGAACAATAAAAGTCTAAATTTTTAAAATTTTCAAAAATACAATTTCTCCTACTAAAGATAGTTTCACTATATTTATCATCTCTACATTTAAGAACTATTAACATTAAATTTTTTTATGTCACTTATAAAATTTTAACTAAATTTTCTTCCTCATTTTTATGAATCAAAATTCTATTTCCCTAATATAACTTCATATACATGATCATTTTCTTTTTAAATCAAATTCACTTGTAGCTCATTTGATAACAAATAAAATTCAAGTTTTGGTAATTTGTTTATCATCCCCCTTAACTTAATTTTTTTAATAAGATAAAACATTTTAGCATCATATATATAGACATGAATGAAAACTAAAACAAATATTTATAAATAGGAATAAAAATTGAAATAACATGCTTACAGGAATTTTTATACCCTAATTATACAAGTACAAAACTAAAAGCAGAGAACAAATAAAATTCAAGTTTTGAAAATATTTTTCATTCCCCCCCCCCAAACTTAAATTTTTAACAAGATTCAATAGTTTAGCAGGAAATATATATAAATAGGAATAAAAATTAAAATAACATGCTCACAGGAATTTTTATACCCTAATTATACAAATACAAAACTAAAAATAGGAGTTAAATAAATTTTTGATCAAATTTCTTACTTTTTAACATATAGAGATTCATTAGACTTCTAAGTATAGGGTACAGACATAAAGCAAACAAACACACTAACAAGTTAAAAGAAAATACAGGGTAGCAAATTTAAAATTAAAGTTTAAAATTAAAGCTAGCAAGATTTTCAACTTTCATAAGACAGAAAAAAGTTCATTCTTGGCTAACTAAAAAATATTGCACAACACACAACAACAATTACTACCCTAGAATTTAAAATGCAATACTAACAAAACACAAATATTACAATAATAATTAAACAAAAAGTCTAACACATCACATAGTCCAACAAGTATACAAACTCAAATGTAACAAGTTCACACCACAAAGTACATCACATATTACAAACATAAAACAACCTTAGTCCTTCTCCTCATCATCATCATTAGTGTCACCGCTATCCCAAAAAGTTGTAGAATCATAATTAGGATATTTTGGATATGAAGGGAATTCCACTCCTCGGTTACCCCTAATGAGGTTCTCTAAAGATGAGTGACCTTTCTCTTCATAATCACTATGTCTTCTAACATATCCATCAATATGATCTACAAAATGCTCTATATTTTGGACCTTATCTGCGGTAAAATTAATATTATACATCATCCTCTGCTATAATTGATCCTGAGTTTCAGTAGACTCACCTCTAGAAGTAGATGCTCTTGAGGTAGATGGTTTCGATGTAGAAGCAACGGAGGTTGATGCAGCAGATGATGACATTCCATAACTTCTAAAAAATTCTCCTCTCCAACCAAAAATAGAGTGTTCAAAATATGATTTCACATTTACACTTGTAATCGGTTTTAGAGGCAGTAGTACTTCTTTCCAGCTATCATGTATTACACCAGCTTGCTCACACCAAGAAATGATCAAGGAAGCAAATCACAGACCTACAGTAGTAGCGACAGTGGCAGAACTGATGATAGTCTGATAAATCAAAGCTCCAATGTTGATAGACTTGCACTGCCGAATGAAATAATTCAATGCTGCTCTTCCTTGTAGCTTCACTAAGATGATTCATCGGTAACAGACGAGCTGAAATAAAGTAGTCTCATGCCTTCGATGGTGCACTTAACTTTGAAGGGGAAAAGTTGATTCTCCTCTCATTTGAAATTTTCCAGAGTCCCCTTCCAATAAATAAAACTAATATAATCTCATCCAGTTTTGTCTTAGTAGGACTACAGTTAGAATAAAACACAGAGCATCAGGCGGTAAATGGTAGAAAATGTTAATTACCTCTAGTGAAAAAGGTACCAATTTGTTTGTGACCATGACTCAATCCTCTTCCGCCTCAGGGAGGTTTGCATAGAATTCCCGCACTATAGAAATCACAATCACAATGGAAAAACAACAGAATCGTTCCCATTATCGACAAACGATCAAATCCTCCACAGATCCACCTGGATTTTTAAAAACACCTCTCAGGAATTAATTTTCGTTACTGTAGAGCGTCACTATATATGTCCCGAGCTTTCGAACTAACAAAATTGCTCGAATCAAAGTGGGTCTTTCCCTTGCACCTCTTCATTCTTGGGGCCATTCAAAAAATTTCACAAAATTTCACAATAATTTCAAATATAAATTCTAATCTACTAATCTTAACTCTTATAAGCTTAAACTACTTTTTCTATGCAATTTCTATAAATTTTCTCAAGTTTTTCATCATGAATAGTAAATTTTGGGTACCTCCACAATGTGCTCAAAATACATGGTGAAAATAAAAATTTTTTACATGGAAGTGAAGATCTTACCTCAAGAAATCCAAATCTAGCAAAATTGGCTTGAATGCACCAAAAAAATTCCATCAAAAGGTTTGCCCTAAACTCAAAATCGTAAACTCAAAAGGAAGAAGACAATGACAGGAGAAAAAATGGCATTTTTTGGGGTTAATTTTTACTTTTAACTGTTCACGAACCGGTGCATAAGCGCAGATATGTGGCGTTTTCCTCTCAGGTTGCCTCGCACTTAAGTGGAGGGTTGTGGCGCTTTGGCGCTAGTGCACAATTTTTGAATTTTTGAACTTTAGTAAAATGCACTATTAGCCTAAGTAAACTAACCCTAAATGGCCTTATAACACTTAAATGACTATTTTCCTGTCCTTTAACTCCCTTCTCTCTCAAAACTCTCCAATATAACTATTTTGATTCGAGGCTAAAATAACAAAAAAATTTTACAAACAAACACATGTATTCATTCAAGAACTATTACAAACAACATTCAACACATAATTCTCATTCCAAAGAGCCTTCGATAAGAAAATTTTTCTAAATGCAAACATTAAACAAACTTACACAATAAAACACATAATCACATGAACACTAAAAACAGGACCTAACACTAATACATAAAACAACTCTTAACAAGCAAATCTTAGCATAAAACTTAATTCCATTCTTCATTTACTGGAACAAATTCCTGTCTCTCATCAGTATCTCCTTGGGTATTTGGAATATAGAGTTGATAAAATGGATAGTGGTGATGAGCTTTGATACAATCTACTTCAATCCATTTTTTCTTAATATACATCTCCTAATCCATTTCCTTTATATAACTAGTATGGCTAAATTACATTTTTAATGGCCATCCAATATTCTCTAGATGAGTATTAACTTCATTTACTTTTGCCTCAATTGAAGCCA
>NW_018165251.1:9082-31169 GCF_001263595.1 Phalaenopsis equestris | reverse complement strand
ACTAACGACTAAGAAACTATTATACATCTCTTGTGGACTCTAATTAATGAATTTATTTCTCATGGCTTCTTCTTTCTTCTTCAAATCCAACTCCCATGAAGACAATTTTCCAATCTCTTAGACTTTAGGGCTACAAATGATTCTAGGGTGAAATTCCATCACAAAACACTTCTATTTATAGCCTAAATTCTTCCAAAAACTTTTAGGCACGCACTAAAACTTCCATGACACGTTTAAGTTGACCAATTGGTGGTTAAAACTTCTAGAAATTGCATTTTTGCACATGATTTTTAATGTTTGTGCTTAAGCGCCAAATATTGGCGCTTAAGTGCTAGTACTTGTTTTAGTTCCAAGCAACTTAAAGTCCAAATACGCATGTTAACATGTCTAAGTCACTTAATAAAGTCTTAAAACCATTACTTACACAAATAGTTCAAAAATACTACCCCAAATTTTCTTAATCACACACAAAAAACATTTAAAACAAAAGCACACCGATAACTATGGGTTGCCTCCCATAGAGAGCTTGGTTTTACATCATCACCTCAACATCATTCGATTGTTAAATTTAAGTTGATCCCCTATAAAATTGGGTTTCAGTCTATGACCATTCACTTTAAATATTTTCTAAATTTTAGGATCTTTAATATCCACAGCATCATAAGGATAAACTTTCATCATAACAAATGGGCCCATCCACCTGTACTTAAGTTTGCCTAGAAGTAATCTTAAACTTTCATTATATAGTAAAACATGTAAAACTTTTAGTGAGAATCCTTTGATCATGCCACAACTTCATCTTTTCTTTGTAAATCCTAGCACTTTCATAAGTCTTATTCCTTATTTCTTTAAGCTTATTTAATTGGATATATTTTTTTCTCAGCAGCGTCTTTCAAATTATAATTGAACTCTTTAATTGCCCAACATGCTTTATTCTCAAGTTCAACTGGTAAGTGACAAGCATTCCCAAATATTAGCCTATATGGGGACATCCCTATAGGAGTTCTATTTGCAGTCCTATAAGCCCACAAAGCATAGTCAAGTTTGACTGACCAATCCATTTTTGTTGGATTTATAGATTTTTCCATAAATATTTTAATTTCAAGATTGAATAATTCAGCCAAAGCACTTGTCTGAGGATGTAAGCAGTAGTAATCCTATGTTTATATGATATTTCTTTAACAATTTCTCCATTATGGCATGTTTGAAATGACTTCCCCCATCAATTATGATAACTCTCAACATCTCAAATCTACAAAATATGACATCTCAAATCTACAAAATATACCCCAAATCTACAAAATATTTTCATTTTTAGAAACTTTGCAACACTTAGAGCATCACATCGAGGTAAATCAAAAGCTTCTATCCATTTGGATACTAAATCCAAAGCTAATAATATATATAAATTTTTGAAAGTTGGTATAAATGGTCCTATGAAATCTAATCCCCAAACATTAAATATTACAACTTCTAGCATATAATTGAGGGTCATCTTATTTCTTCTAAATATTGCCTACACGTTGACATCTATCACAAGTTTTGAAATAAGCATCTCTAAAGATAGTAGGCCAAAAAAAACCAGATTCTAAAATTTTGTATGTTGTTTTATCAACTCCAAAATGCCTCAAAATTAGAAATATGACATTTTCATAAGTCACTTCTAAAGGCACACATCTTCGAATAATCAGATCTTTCCCTTGTTTATATAAAAATGGGTCATCCCAAAAATAAGTCTTAGCTTCAAATATAAATTTCCTCTTCTATTGGTATGTCCTTACATGCGGTATAATATCACTAACAAGAAAGTTCACAATGTTGGCATACCACAGAACACGCCACTCATTAATATTGAACAATTTTTCATCAGTAAAATGTTCATTAATTTCTTTTTCAAAACAGAGTGGGTTTTCTAATTCAATCCTGGATAAATGATCAGCAATTTGATTTTCATTCCCCTTCTGATCTACCATTGTAAAATCAAATTCTTGCAAAAGGAATAACCCATCTTATAAATCTAGGTTTAGCATCTTTTTTTTTCATTGAGTACTTAATAACTGAATGATCAGTATCCATAATACATTTAGTTCTAATTAAGTATGATCTAAATTTATCACAAGCATATACTATTGCTAATAACTCTTTTCGAGTTGTTGTATAATTAATTTGAGTTTCATTAAGAGTTCTACTAGCATAGTAGATAACTTTGAAAATTTTATCATATATTTGTCCTAAAACAGCTCCAATAGCATAATCACTAGCATCACACATCAATTCAAAAGGTTTTCCCAAATCTAGTGAAACTATAATTGGTGCAGTGACTAATTTTCCTTTAATAACTCAAAAGCTTTTAAGAATTTTTCATCAAATTTAAAAATTGCATCTTTCTCTTGTAAATGGTATAAAGGCTTAGCAATTTTTGAAAGTTTTTAATATATTGCCTATAGAATCCAGCATGTACTAAAAACTCTTAATTTCCCTTACATTGGTTAGATAAGGTAAATTAGCGATCACTTGAATTTTAGTGAGATCTACTTCCATACAATTTTCTAATATTTGATGTCCTAATGCAATTCCTCCAATACCATAAACTGGCATTTTTCCCAATTAAGGATTAAATTTGTTTCTTCACAGCGATTAAGAGCTTTAGATAAATGCTCTAGGCATGAGTCAAATGAAGTTCCAAACACTAAAAAATCATCCATAAAGACTTCAATCCTAGTTTCAATTAAATCACAAAAAATTGCCATCATATATCTTTAAAATGTAGCAGAGGCATTACATAAACCGAAGGGCATTCTTCTAAAAGCAAATGTACCATAAGGACTAGTAAACGTTGTTTTCTCTTGATCGTCATGAGTTATTTGTATTTGGTGATAACTAGTATATCCATCTAGAAAATAAAAGTATTTATGCCCAGCTAGTCTATCCAGCATTTGATCTAGAAAGGGTGGTGGAAAATTTTCTTTCTTTGTGGCGAGATATATTTTTCTATAATCAATGCATATTCGCGACCCTGTGACTTGTCTTGTAAGTATTAATTCATTATGTTCATTTACAGTCACAATTATTCCTCCATTCTTAGAAACGTAAGGAACTGAACTAACCCATGCACTATTTAAGATAGGGTAGATACTTATAGCATCAAAACACTTTAAAATTTCATTCTTAACAATTTCTTTCATAATAGGATTCAATCTTCTTTGAGGATCAGCCATGGATATGTAGTTCTTTTCTATATGAATTCTATGCATACAAATTGAAGGACTGATTCATTTAATATCAGCTATTGTCCATCCCAAGGCTTTCTTAAAATTCTTAAAAAATTTCATCAAATTTTCTTCTTCTTCTATCATTAATTTTAAGGAAATTATAACTGGTAATGTAGAGGAATCACATAAAAATCCATACTTCAAATGTTTAGGAAGTAACTTCAACTCAAGTTCATGGGTTTTTTCTATTGATGGACAAAATGATTTATCTTTTTCTATGGTGTCTAAAATTTTGAAACTGTCCCAAACATAGTTTGAATCTTCCTTATAAAGATCTTCTAGTTGATCTAGTTCCTCTTCTTGCTCGTGTTACAAATCTTTTACTTCAGATTTCTCTTCATAATCTGTTTTGAAATGGCTCTTACTCAGATATCTTATAACATCCATTCTATAACATTCATCATCTTTACCTTTTGCAGAATATTTCATTTGTCTTGAAATATTGAAAGTAATTGTTTGATCATTGACACACATTGTTAATTCCCCCTTCTACACATCTACCATTGCTCTTCCTATGGCTAGGAATGGTCCCCCCAAAATGATAGGTATCTATTAATCTTCCTCCATATCAAACATAATGAAATCAACAGGAAAGATAAATTGATCCACTTTCACTAAGACATCTTCTATAACTCCTTTAGGGTACGTTATCAAACGATCTGCTAACTGCAAAGTTACAGTTGTAGGGGTTATATCTCCTACTCCCAATCTCTTAAATATTGATAATGGAAAAAGGTTAATTCTTGTACCTAAATCACATAAGGCTTTCCCATAAAATCTGTTTCGTATTGCACATGGAATAGTAAAGCTACCAGGATCATTAAGCTTTTTAGGAAGCTTTTTGTAAATTATAGCACTTCACTACTCACTAAGTGCAACAGTCTCATTTTCTTCAAACTTCCTTTTCCTCTTAAGAATATTCTTCATAAACTTTACATATCCTGGAATTTGTTCTAAGACTTCAGTAAATAGAATATTAATTGTAAGCTTCTTAAAAATTTCCATAAATTTTAAAAATTGCTTATCCAACTTCTGTTGACAAAGCCTCTGAGGAAATGGAAGTGGTGGTCTTTCCAAATCAAGTTTATGCAGAGAAATGGGTCTTTCTAAACCTTTAGGAGCATCCTCTTTTTGTTCTTCAACTTTTCTCTCTCTACTACAATTTCTATTTGAACCCTGCCTCCTGCTCTCTTTCACTTCTAAGTTAAACTGCTTTTACTTGCTCTTTATTCTGGTCTTTTGGATTTTTTTAGTATTACTAGGAAGTGTTCCTTGGGATCTATTACTTAATGAATTTGTTATTTTTCCAAGTTTATTCTAAATAATTTTAATTGTAGCTCCTTGACTTTGTAACTAATTTCTCATTTGTAATACTACTTCTTCTATAGATAACTTATTCTCCTTAAATTATGGATTACTGTTAAAACCTGGAGGATGGATAGATCTATTATTATTATTCCCTTATTTGTTCCAGTTTCCTAATGGGTTTACTTGGTTGTTCTTCCATTGTTGTTTATTACCACCTGAAGTATTGTTCCAGTTAAAATTAGGACGGTTCCTCCAACCTATGTTATAATAACTTGAATATGAGTTATTCTGTTTGTTATTTATGGCATTCAAAGTTTCTAATAATGCTTGAGAATCTGCCATTTGACCTAAAAAATTCTCTTAAATCATGGAAATTGATTGAGAAAAATTCATTCCAAATTGGTCTAATTTCTTTGAAATTGCAGCTGCTTGATTTGCTAACATAGTAAATGCATCAAATTCTTGAATATTGGCTAATTTTTTTATATTTACCCACTCAAAAGGCCATTGAAAATTATTGGTATCCATTTTTTAAATTAAAGCATAAGCGTCATGAAATGGTTTTGACATCAATGAACCACTAGCAGCGACATCGATAATAGATCTAAGAGTCCATTACAAAAAGTTTGAATTATTAACCAATCTGGTGTAGCATGGTGCGGACACTTTTTAAAGAGATCTTTAAATCATTCCCAAGCTTCATAAATTGATCCCCCCTCAAACTAATTAAAAGATGTAATATTATTTCTAAGCTTAGTAGTTTTTTATGGTGGAAAATATTTAGCAGGAAATTTTTGTGCTAAATCACTCCAACCTCTGATAGATCCAGGTGCTAATAAATGCAACCACATCTTAACTTTATCCCTCAGTGAGAAAGGAAATAATCTAAGTCTTATGGCATAATCTAATACACCATCATATTTAAATGTAGCGCAGAATTCTGTAGCGCAGAATTCTTGTAAATTTGGATCTTCAGTTGGTGATCTCCCAAACTGATTTTTTGATACCATTTGGATAATAGAAGGTTTAAGCTCAAATGAATTAGCCACTACAGTAGGTTTTTGAATACTACAATGAAGTTCATCTACCGTAGGGTTGGCATTATCTCTTAATGTTCTAAATTCTTAATGCATTTCAGCATTTTGATTATTTTGATTTACCACTTCTTTATTTTTTTAGATTTTTCAAAATTTTTAATTTTTTTACTTTTTCTGATTTTCTTAACTGTTCTTTCTAATTCAGAATCATAGGTCATTAGTCCATCAGAATCTGAACTATGCATACACTAAAAATAAAATAAAATAAAATAAAACAAACAAAAATACTTTATAATTAAAATAATATAATAAGATATTCCTACAATAAATCTTAAAGTTTAAATAAGACTTTCTAAAATAAATTTTTTTTTTCAATCAATCCCCGGCAACGACGCTAAAAACTTGATCCCGACTGTGTATATGCAACAATATAACAATGTATTTGATTATATTTTTCTCTTATCTTTTCTTACTTTGTACAAGACCAAAAACTAGATCCTGAAGAAAATAAGAATTTAACTTTGTAACTTAATATATATTGGGATACAACACAAGTACATGTATCGTTACCAAGTAATATAGAACTTTTTTATTAAGCCTCGAATATCAAACCCATAGGGATTGTTCATAGTATGTGATAATTAAACTAACAAACTTTCTACTTTAAAAAGACAAATACTTAAACTATAGTTTTTATCACAGGAATAAAATTTATACTCTTTTTGGTATTTTTAATGTTTGAAAAAGACATAAAAACTTACTAAAGATAACTTAAGTATATGTAAAAGAAAAGCACTGAATACATAATATATTTCTCCTTATCATGAATCACTAATAAGTATAAGAATTTTGTTATGGAAGTATTCAAATTGTACTGTGCCAAATAGGAGCAATAATATTCCTCACCCTTACTGGAGATGATGATATAAAGAACATTGACTAATTTAAAGTTTGAATAGTTCTGAAGACTGGTTAGGCATGTAAGATACTAGCTCTCTCTCTAGAGTTCCCTTGGTTCCCTTCACCTACGGACTTACATCTTGTATCAAAACCTAAAATTATAAACAAGTTGGGGGCTTTAGCCTGTCACTATAAAGTCCTCTAACTCTAAACCCTTCAAAGATTATTTGCCTATTTATTTGCACTCAATCATATGAACTACATTCTTATTCATACAATCTCATGTGATTCTTTCCAATTATTAACTGAGACAATACCAGCCCAGTTCTTACATGTTCTCATAATAAATGTTAACATCTAGATGGGTTAGATCAAGAAGTAAAGGAAGTGCATCGAATTAAATCATCACAACTTATTCCAACATTAAAGATTAATACTCTCCACAACTTCCATCTAACACTTTAATTACTTATCATTTAAACAACTTCCATCTAACACTTTAATTACTTATCATTTTAAGGAGAAAAATAAAGAAAACTTCTCAGAATCCATGAATAAAACAAAATCACACTTTGTTTAAAAGTAGAAATCATTGTCAAACTAACAAGAAGTCTCGATTAAAATCAAAAGTAGTCAAAAACAAGATAAAACTTATCTCAAATTCTCCCCCAAACTCTTGAAGTTCCTTTGAATCTCTTCTCTCTTACAACACTCTTAACTCTTAAAATAAAACTAAAAACAAAAGGAAAAATAAATTTAAGGTGCCTAAATTTGGAAAAATAAATTTAGGAAAAATAAATTTAAGGTGCCTAAATTTTTTTCCAAAAGCTTCTCTACGAACGTCTTCAAGAACTTTTTAGAACGCTTCAAGACTCTTTTTCAGGACTCTTCTAAAATTCTCAACTTCCTTCTTTTATAATTTTCCAAAAGGTGCTTTGGTATCTCTTCAAAATGTGTCGTGATTTGATGTATTTACCAAGGGACGCCTCTTTTCATAATCACTTTAATTATATATTTCATCCATAGCAGTTTAAACCACTCATTTTAGCCAACAGGTGCCTCAAATGTCCCTTCAAAATTCATCAAAATGAATTAACCCATCAAGTAACTGTCACAGGCACTTAAGCACAGGGCCTATGACGCTTAGGGGTGGTCTTCTCTGTTTCACTTGCGCTTATGCGCCGGTCCTGACGCTTAGGTGCCAAAATTTTTTTTGACCATTTTGCATTTTTTTCCCAAATTTGATCCTTTTTACTCCTTTTAGCGTTTTCACCTTTTTAATTATACTTGAAAGAAAAACACACAAATAGCTTCCATTAAAGCGCAATATCTCAAAAATAGGTATAAAAATGTGTCTAAAAATACTATATATTTTAGGTGTATCAAACAACATATATAATAGATCTAAGTGATCCTACTAATCTATTGTAAAAATTTTAAATTATTAACCAATTTGGTAAAGCATAGTGTGGACATCTCATAAGGAGATCATTAAATCTTTCCCAAGCTTCTTAAATTGATTCCTCTTCGAACTGACAAAAAGATGTAATATCGTTTATAAGCTTAGCAGTTTTCGAGGGTAGAAAATATTTAGCTAAAAATTTTTATGATAGTTCTCCCCAAATTCTGATAGATCCAGGTGCTAATAAATTTAACCAAACTTTAGTTTTATCCCTTAATGAAAAAGGAAAAAGTCTAAGCTTAACAGCATCATTAGACACTTCATCATATTTAAAAGTAGCACATATTTCAAGAAAACTAGCAAGATGTAAGTTAGGATCTTCAGTAGGTGTTCCTCCAAACTAATTATTTTGTAACATTTGGATAATAGCAAGTTTAAGCTTAATGAATTAGCAATAACATCAGGATTTTGAATAGTCAAGTGAAGTTCATGTGCTGTAGGATTAGCATAATCTTTTAAAGGTCTTTGTCGATTTTTGTTTATTTGATTGTCTAAGTTATTCGCCATTTCATTCAAATGTCTAATTTCTTTTTAAGGTTTTTGAACTTTTTCTAATAGTGCGTTCTAATTCTGAATCGTAAGGTACTAAACCTTCAAATCCAATACCACACATAAGCAAATATAATAAGCAAAGAAAAAATTCTTAAAAGTACTCTTTTTCTTAAATTTGAAAAAAATATACATTTAATTATATATTTTTTTAATTTTATTTTATCGCTAAACTTCCTAATTTACCAAATCTATTTAATTTATCGTTCCCTTCCTCGGCAACGGCGCCAAAAACTTGATCGCCAAAATTATAGTTGTGTAAAATTAATAAAACTGACTCTGCTTTGCAGCGATGCCAAAAACTTGGTTCATTATTTTATGAATAAGCAGTTGAAGCAAAGTTGAAGCAATTTATGTAGGGATTCTTTGCAAGTATACATATCGTTATCAAGTAATACAAAACTTTCTATTTAATCTCCAAATATCAATCCCACGAGGAAGGTCTAAATTTGAAATGAAATTTAAATTAGGAAACTCACAATAATATAGAAAATCTACTACACTAATTTTGAATATTTAAGGTACTATCAAAACTAAATTATCAACTACTAGTAAAACTGTAAAGCAAAGCGTAAAGCTAACTACCAAACTATGTTTTTGTGATGAAGTTATCTAATATGAGAAATTTGTGATGAAGTTAGCTAAAAGGAGAAATCATCTTCCCCCCTGCCATGAGCTTTTGTTTAAATAAGAGAGATAAATGGTTTGAATTTGTATTGTGCCAAATAGGAGCAATTTTAATTCTCCATCCTTAGCCAAGTGTTATAGAGAATCATTGGCTAATCTCAGGTTTAGTCTCAAAATCCAAGGTTAGGCTAGGAGGATACTGACTCTCATTCCAGAGCTCCCACTTCCCTTACCAAGAAGGCTAACTCTCACTTTAGTTATTAAAAACTAAGACCAAATTGGGGATTTTAATCTGTCACCCTAGAATCTCCAATACCTTGCCCAATAATAAATAATTCCCTATTTATTTGCCCCCAATTCCATGAACGAAACACTCATTCAGGGAATAGAATGTGATTCTCACTTTGTTATAAAACTCATACTCCATTTCCTAGATAGTATGTTTCACAAGAGATGTTAACATTTCAATTGACCAAATTAAAAAGTAAATTAAGAATGGAGTGAAAAATCATCACAGTTTATTTTATATTTTAAAATTGGTACATCCAAATTATCTTTTCATTTCACCATTTCTCAGAGTAGGGAAAAAGATAATGATCTTGCAAGCAAACACATACAAGATGCAACATGCAAGCAGACAAGCCTGCGATATAATGCAAAAGCAAACAAACATGCAAGTGATCGATCGACCGACCTTGGTGTGCCGATCAAACCAAAGTGATCAGTTTACATGGCCGGAGCGGCTGACCGAACCAAAGTGAGATGCTCATTGGGCCGGGGCGACCGAACGAAGTGAAGTGAAATGCTCACCAGGTCGAGGTTGCCAGTCATAGAAAAGTAAGATGCTCACCAGGCCAGGGTGGTCGATTGGAGCGAAGTGAGCTGTTCACCAGGGTGGGACGGCAGGTTGAAGCGAAGTGAAATGCAACATGCATCAAGTAAAAAGGTAATGTGTAGCAAACCAACATTAACATGCAGATAGCAAACCGGGCTCGTGTTAATGACCTCACCTGGTAAAACTAAGGTTTTCAACTTATATATGCAACATCACCGCTACTTGCTCTTCTGAAGAAATTTGAGGAGTTTCTCCCCGGATCTCCGAGGGGGAAGCTTTCCACGGCGTTGAGAAATGGGCTAGCTAAAAAGCTTTTACCATATTTTGAACTCCTCCAAACCTTGCAAAGCGAGCTAGCTGTAAAGCTTCTCTTGCTTTGCCAAGTACGACATCCTAGCGTCTTCAATTAAAGCTATGGAACCCAAAGCAAGGGGAGTGAGGGACTCCGACCCATCGGGACTTGTGCTAAGGCTCACAACAAAGGAGAGACACTCGGCTCTACAGGGGGTGTTTGGCCATGCACAAGAAGTCCAAACCTAAAGGCTGGCTCTAGGAAAACCAACGATCCATCACGTACGCACGTCGTCACGCCGGCCCACGCTGGCGCACGCACTCTGTGTGGGTGATCAAACCCACATGCTTAGACTCCACTATTCCTAAGGTTGGCTAAGAGGTAGGGGATCTCACCACTGTGATGCTTGCAGATGCGTTCTCTTTATGCTGAAGGAGAGCCTGCACATTGAGTCACCAGTGCCCGATCCATACACCAGTGTACCTCACATATTATGCACAGGACAACAAAAAGGGACAATGAGGGCATGAGTTAGTGAGGCATCCAAACTATTTGAAAATAAACATCAAATCATATGAAAGTATTATCTTACGTACCTTCAAGAAGGGGTTGGACGGAATATGCACCGCAAAGCCGTCGTCGAGATGTTGTCTTCGATGCTTCAGTGACTCGGGATGCTGGACGCAAGAGAGCATGACGATGAAGAGGAGTGTGACTCACGTGCATAACAACCAGAAAAATAGGTCGGCTTGGGCATCATAAAATCCAGGATGGGAGACCCATTAGGCTGCTGTCTCAGGATAGAAGGAAGCAACAACCAATGAGGAAGAGAGCCTGTGAGGATTAGGCATGCGACAAGGTTTCAATCACCGAACTACTGGAGTGTGGCAGCGAGAGAGAGATAGAGACTGAACTAGTGGATGTTCCAGACAGACTGTAAGTTATCCCAAGTCATGCAGGTCAACACCCTACACTGGTGACATAAAAAATTAATGCCAGCAAAGGACCCCTAATAATTGTGTTACATAGTCAAGGCACAGTGCACATGTTGGAAGCTGCTCAATTCTTGATCAAGTCCAAGCCAGTAATGAAGCTACGTAGCCTAAGCAACCAAAAAGAGTCAAGTACCCTAGGAAGGAAAAGCCATGAGAGACATATCCACTTTTAGAGGGATGGGGAGGAATGCACACGAAACTTATATCCACTCTGACAACGATTTTAGAGGTCGTAGAGGCACGACCATGCCCAGTAGGTTCAGGGGTCGTAGAGGCATGACTAAGAAAAGTGGTTCAGAGGCTGTAGAGGCATGACCACGCCTGGTAGGTTCAGGGGCCGTAGAGGCATGACTCAGAAAAGTGGTTCAGAGGTCGTAGAGGTGTGACCAAGCTCGATAAGTTTAGGGGTCATAAAGGCATGTCCTACGAATGAGTTCAAGGGCCGTAGAGGCATGACCATGCCCGGTAGGTTCAAAGGTCGTAGAGGCATGACCTACGAATGAGTTCAGGGGCAGTAAAGACATGACTCAGAAAAGTGGTTCAAAAGCCATAAAGACGTGACCTAGGAATGAGTTCAGAGGTCATAAAGAAGTGATTCAACTTGGTGGTTCAAGGGCCGCAGGGGCATGACCACAAAACACTGAGGGGTTAAAGCCTCAAATGCCTGCACATCATTAATGAGGACCATAGAGCTACTTGTCTTACATGAGCAGAAGGTTGGTTTTCTTGGGAGTCTCTTGCTACTTTAATGAGGAGTGTCAGGCTTCACATCTCACATTAAGTGGTAGCAGGTTGACTAGATCGAGATGGAATGACAGAGAAGAACTTAATTTTCATCAAGGACTAGTCTGCATTGATCAACTAGGAAGGAGGGCCAAGAGACTCTGATCCCTCTTGTAAAGAGATCGAGGTTCGTACCTCAACGCCCGCACTATGTCAGTGATGAAAGCTAAGAGTCTTATATCTTCATTCGAGAGGTAGTGAAGGTTGGCTTGGGAGCTAAGCAATAAAGCTATTAGGTTCAAGAGCTGTAGAAACATGACCCGTCCTGGTGGATAAAGGGCCGTAGACGGATGACCAAGTCATGCGATGGATTAAATCCTCAAATATCTACATTACGCTGGTGAGGACTGCCAATGGGTCTTATGTCAGTCTTTATGAGGTAGGTTGGTTGGCTAAAGAGCCGAGCAATAAAGCTGAAATGACGAACAATGAGATATTCTCATAAAAGCACCGACTAGAGCGTCATGTGGTTTGAGAAGCATAAGAGTATGTGGCTATAAAGCCAAAGATGCCAAAAGGCAAGATGTCCTCATAAGAGAGCAGACTCTAATGTTGTAGAGCTTGAGGCACATCATGGTAGATGGCTATGAAGCCAATAGGGTCGTCATGAGATGAAACACCCTCATAAAAGAACTGACTAGAACGTCATAAGATTTGAGAAGCATCATATGCTAGATGGACAAAGCAGTCTAGCAATCTGAGACGGGTCGGTAAGGCCAAGCGAAGCGGTCCTCTCCATATGCAACATCATGGTAAAGTTAGATATGAGAATATCACAACCGAACATGGATCAGTCAACAATCTGAAGTAGTTTAAACCAATTCAGTGTGCTCCTTGATAAGGTGATGAAAATCAACCAAGTTGAGCACGGTGCCAAAGGTGGTCGGATAAACAAATCGATCCAACCTCATAATACCTTGCAGATCTGATCCAACCGAATACCCGACTTAAGCATCAACTAATCAGACTAACATAGAGTTAGGATTAATACTACATGCAACCTGACATGGTGAATATAATCAACCATGTTGAATATCGAATAGGTCAAGAGGAAAGAATCCTGCCTATGCATGTAAAACTGTACAGGAGGTATGTATCCTGACCCTGCATCAAGCAAGTAAGTAAATGATTGAATAGTCTTAAGTAACATGCTCGGAGTGTAGTCAAACATATAAGTGTTCCAACGAAATATGGATTGGTGGTAAAGCCGATACAACATGTTGTTCAATGGCTTGGACAAAACCAACCAAAACGATCGAGACAAAGACATGGTCACATGACCAGGATGGCCTAACCATACGAGTGCTTCTGCGAGCACGAGCAAAGAAAAATTCCTTGGGTATCCATGGATCAGTCATTACACCAATACGACATGGAACTCAACCTGGTGATAGAGCCAACCGAGGTAGTTGAGAAAAATAACAGGGTTATATGACCTAGAACGGTCTAACCATCAGGGTGCATCATGGGCACTAGCGATATAACTCTCGCTGGAGATTTTTGCGGGTGTGAGAATACCTGACTTAAGCATGGACTAACCAAGCTAGCATAGGACTCAGATCAATATAAAATGTGACTAGACATGGTGAGTAAGATCAACCAAGTCGAAGGAATCACTGAAGAGGCGATCTCAAAATGTACCCAAGGGAAGACTCATTGAGGATACCTTCAAGGTTCCACCAATGCATCGTGGGGATTTTAGCATCACATTCTGACATAGTGAACAAACTCAAACCAATCAAAAGAGGCATAAAAAAAAGGTGTTGGATGCATTGAGCAATACAACCTCGTAACACTTATGCATGATCTCAGCAAAGTGACCATCAATGGAGATTTTAGGTTATCCCACTTTAGGAATTCCATATGGCCCTTGCTGGGGATTCTTTTTCTGCGGGCATAAAGATACCCATTCTATGCATGGACTAATTGATGCTATATAGTGCTCGAATTAGAGTGACATGCACTTTGAAATTCAAGCAAAGTCGAACAAATCGATCAAAATACCATAGAGTTATCGAGGCAAGTTGGATGCATAACTGCCAAACCTCGGGGTCTTTTGTAATAAGCTACAGCTGAGCATAGGCCCTCCTAGGGATTTCTTCAAGAACAAGAAAATTAGTCTTTGTCAAGGAAAACGTAACAATCTAATCGGGCATTGAGGACCCCGATTAGGCACAGTTTAGCTATATGAGTGAGCATTCTGACTAATATAACATGCTCACTGGAGAAGCAACAGATTACTCAAGTCAGGTGGACTGAGTGGTCCAACCAGCATGAGATATCTTATCTAGGAGTCTGTTAAGCGAGACTCTCATTAGGGACTCCTTGAAATTGATAGGGCAGTTCCTATCAGCAGGGTAGCACAAAGTAATTGAACCCAGTAATTTGATGAACACAATGGCTCATCTCAGAAAAGCGTCCCCCAATGGAAATTCCTCAAAAGCTTGTAGAGTAACTCTTACATGAGGGAAACAAAGGTAGCACAACTTGTAGAAGGGGCCCCCCGTCAAACACCTAACGAGGTGATCCAATTGGGGATTTTTAGTGCTAGTATGAAAGTACTCCTCTTAGGCAGAACCATCTACGTGAGCTACTTGTTTTAGCCAATGCAACATGCCTCTTCCCATCATGGCGATAAGGAGCACTCACACTGTGGGGAAGTAGAGATGGGGGGGTTAGACTATGACAATAGTCTACCCATAAAAATGTATAGCTTTAAGCTAAACCACATCAATAAAAGGATATCATCCGCATTCGTCCAAAGCAAGAGGGACAAGCACGTACAACACATTCATAAAAATGAATAAGTCATGTATATCAGCCATACTCGCGACGAGTGGGAGTAGTAGTCTTCGAACCCTGCGTAGAGCAGATCAATGAAAGATAAGGTAAGAGAAAGGCAAGGCTTCTCTTATAGAGATTGGTGATCACACAAGGTATAAGCCGCCCGTAGGACTTCCACTTTGTCCGAAATGCGAGCCGACAATCAAATTAAGAGAAAAACAAGATTTCTCCTACATGAAACTATTGTGAAATTTGGGTGATATTTTGAAAAATGCAAGGTGATCACCATAAGAAGTTCACACAACGAAGAGATTGCAAAAATTCATATTATTTAATGCTTCGAAAACTAGATTACAAAAGGCATGTGCTTCATAATACATTTTCCTCATAAAGTAGAATGAGTACATGAAAAAGAGGATAAGCCAAATATATGTTCAAGTATTGCCCATTTATAGGGGCGTTGGATAAGATCTATTTGTAACAATTAGTATTGAAGGGTAACTCAAATTTTAGATGATGGGCTACTAGACCCTAAAGGTCAACTCTTAGAGTGTAAAGGTAGTGGGCGGAGAGCCCACAAGTTGGCAAGCCTTCCTTCCAAAAGAAGGGTCGCCAGAACTAGAGGGTCGACGCCTAGAGCGTGTAGGTGAGTGGGTGAAGAGCCCACAAGAAGGCAAGTCTTTCTTCCAAAGGAAGGGCCGCTAGATCTAGAGGCCTGACTCATGAAGCGTGAAAAGGTAGTGGATGAAGAGCCCACAAGAAGGCAAGCATTTCTTCCAAAGGAAGGGCTACCGGACCCAGAAGGTCGACTCATAAAGCGTAACAGGAGTGGGTGAAGGGCCTACGAGAAGGCAAGCCTTTCTTCCAAAGAAAGGGCCACCATACCTAGAGGGTTGACGCATGAAGCATGAAAAGTTAGTGGGTCAAGAGCCCACAAGAAGGTAAGCCTTTCTTTCAAAGGAAGGGTCGCCGGACCCAAAGGGTCGATGCATGAAGCGTGAGAAGGTAGTGGGTGAAGAGCCCACAAAGCTTCTAGGAGTCTTTCATGCCATTCATATATTTTTCTATTGTCATTCAGATTTTTTTTTATAAAGCATATCAGAATCTCCTTTTTTTATATCTCGAGCTAAACCGCTGCCGAGAATGATTTGGCGTGACATACAAAATTGAACTGGTATGAGGAGCTCTCATGTAGGCATTCTAGAGTGATGACCAGATATACCATGAAAAATATGAGATTTTGTAAAATTTAAGTCCAGGTGGGATTTTTCTTAACTACTTTTCTTTAGCCCTTTTCCTTTAATTCCTTTCACCCTTAGCCTGAGTAGGCCTCGTCATTCTTATCCAAGTGTCAAGAAAATACTTTCATTTTGAAGATGTCTTTAAATCCATTACTGATTTATCAACCATCCCAATATAACTTAAACAATTCTCTAAACATAATATCCTAAGGATCTTATCAGAAGAATTTTGATATCAACAAGTTCTTTATATTAAGGTTTCCGATTTTTCCACTCACCTCAAGCTTCTTCTCAAGTGTGACGAGTGATTTTTTTTATTTTTTTTATTTTGAAGCCTTTCACATTTTTTTTTTTCTTGAGAATGACTATTTTTTGTGAGCTTCTTTTTCTTATAAAGCAAGTTCTTCTGGCTCAAAAATCTCTTAAATAAAGATTCTTAGGATTTTATGACTCATTACTAGTTAAGCTTCCATCGGTTTAATTGAATGCAAAAGTAAGAGATTTAAATAGTCTATGAAACTACTCACATATCAATGACACCCATCTAGTCATTCTGAGGTGTTCTTAGGACTTAGGTGAAAGTTCATTAAAGAAAAAGATTCAGTCATCAAGACATAGTTTGAATCCCCCAAACCATGAGGATTTGCAAATCCTGAGAAGGTGCATACATGGTCTGGTCCATGCTCATCCTCAGGATCTATCCTAGATTCAAACTCAAGAATCATCAAAGACAAACCCAAGCAAGAACAACTGAGGGGTGTGGTTCCTTTCAAAACCATATCAACGGTCTCTAAAAATTAGAGTCAGAGCATCAAGAGATGCAGATATATCTCAATTTGATAAGTAGAGAGGTCTAATCGATAGTGTCGAACATCAATGTATCACAACGAGTCATGGACTGATTTATAGAGACAAAGCATTCTAATCAGTTGAACATGACTATCTACATGGTGATAAAAATTAACCAATTCAAACAAAGCTTATCCATGAGGTTGGATATGGAAGAAGGGATCAATCTTATAGTGATGCTCTATCATCAAGAACGGACTAAAAGATCAATAAAGTTCTAGATAGGTGAGGCACCAAATTCGAGTCAGGTTCAGAGTAGACTGACTAAAACAAATGTTAAACAAAGGTGGTCTTAGCAACGAAATGCTCCCATCTAGAGTATAGCAAAAAAGCAAACAAGAACAGCTTGGGAGATGTGTATCCCAGCTAAACATGGATCGATCAAGACTAACAAGGTGGTCTAATCAATACAACATGTTATCAACAGGAGGATTTTGCGGGTGTTCCCCCTATCAGAGTATAAATCATCCATAATATCCTTGATTAATAGGTGAAAAGAGGTACGATAAAGCAAGCTTCAAAAGCAAAGGTAAGTAAATCCCTCGCCGTAAAATGTAGAAAGTCATTCTATATGCATCATGGGGATATCAAGAAACATGATGGTAGGAATTTACCTAATCCACAGGGTATTTGCCAAACTAGTGCCATCAACATCTGTCCTAAAAGAAAGGTAAGAATCAATGAGGGTGCACCCCAGATCTCTATTTATCAACATAGGACATATTCTTCTAGCAAGATGAAGAGGAAGCCACAACATTTTCCTTATAGCGTATGGAAAGAGTGGGCATATCAAACATGGGCAAAACTGCTACAACAAGATCATCAATGATACCTGACACAACATCTGGTATCACACCACTAAGTACCACACTAAGGGTCCCATGGAACACCTCGGCGGGTCTCACGGCTTGCCCGACAGAAAGCAAATATCCCGACCTTGTAATGGATTGACAGGTGAACCTCGGTCTCCTACTATGAGAACCTATATGATAAGAAGAATAAAGAAATTTTTTCGGACATATGAAGGATTTGGATAACAACTTCTTTCATGGAAGAGGGCCTCGTTCTTGTAGAGGGGAAATTGGAATCCCAACAGGTATAGAGACCTGTGGCTGAGTCAGCTGCCATAGTTGTAGCGGTCTGCTCCTATTCCTCTGGACGCCCTTGCCCAATTTAGGGACAGGAAAGACCTCAAAGAAACCCAAAATGATGGGGGTTGGGACAGTCGTAAAAATTAGTAGAAACATTTCCTCTTAAAGAGGAAGCTGCTCCTATGATCTTCTCGGTCGAAGAACTCGTGGCAATAACAAAAACATAGACTGCAACTCTCGGTCAAAGAACTCGTGGCAATAACAAAAACATAGACTGCAATGTGAGAACGACCTGCATCCTGAGGAGGAAAGAAACAAGAACTTCCTAGAACCAAAATGTGTGATGGAGAGGACTCGGTCCACACCACCAAATGAAAAAAAAGGTGATTCTCAACTGATGGAATTTAAACATCGATGTCGGGCCAGAACCAAAACAAGTCGTAGCAGGGACCCAGTCCACATCGTCAGAGGACAAAGAGAGTTATTCTCAGCCAAAAAGATACAAGCATGATCCTGGACTAGAATCAAAGAGGGTCATGGTGGAGACATACCCCACGACCAAAGGATAGTACCATAGAAAGGTAACTGTAGCACTCTTAAAAAATGCAACATCCGCGAGGATGGAAATCCCCAAAACATGGAAGGACTACAAGAGAGGCTAGCCAGCATGTAAGAGCATTGCAGCGCATCACTATCTGATACTAGCCTCTTCCTTGAGGGAAAAGTAGCACCAATACGAGCTGCTACAAAGAAAGGAGTGATACATGCACAAATCTTTTTTGAAAGAGGATATGTAGCAAACATCCAACTGAAATGTGGTCCGCACAACTAGGGATGGTAGCAAAATGACTCAAAATTCAGGGGCCAAAGGCACCTCCTGAATTGGAGTCGAGACAAGTATAGAAACCTGAAGCAGAACATGCTGCTAAATTTGCAGCAATATATTTCTATTCCTCCTAATCTTTCTGCCTAATCGAGGGATAGGTGGATCCTTAAGGAAACTGGAATAGAAAGAGAGCCGAGACAGAAGTCGTACCAATGACAGCAGTGACAAACCTACTGCTAGCAAAAGACTGACCCACCATGGCAGAGAGATTCATGAGAACATGGAGGGATGGGTCTAGAGAAGACCGTCAGGTGCTGCGGTGCGTCACTATTGGGCGTCGAACTCTTTTTGCAAAAGAAGCGGGTAGGACGCGAGCCACTACATCAAAAACCAGCTTGATATGCACATCTCCCAATTTATGAGGGAAGGCACATAACAAATGCCTCGAAAGGCATAAGAGCAGCTCAATATGCACATCTCCTCTGTTAAGGGCTAAGGCACAGATCAAAATGCCTCAGATGGCGTAGGAACAGCTCAATATGCATCTCTCCCCTTTTAAAGGGAAGGGCACCGAGTGAACGCCTAAGAGGGCGTAGGATCACGTAAGGTAATCCCACAAAAGTGCTCGAAGGAATTGAAAGGTGTGACAGCTTCAGGACCACAGAAAATACTCCGGGAGAAGAGAAAGGGTACTCCCGGAGGTAGCGATCATGTTCATCTTCCTGCTCTTTCGCATCGCGGGGCAAAATAAGACAACGATCAGAAATAAAAAAAGGTCATGAAACCAATCATAAAGTACAATGACATCGATGATGCGATAATGCAGCAACCAAACTGTCGAGGGTGAGAGAGAGGACAAAATGCATTGAGTTTCTACCCTTAGCAACCTAGATCTAATAAGAAGCTTAACTGTGACTTGAAGAAAGAGAACCAGGCTACGATAATATGAGGGAAACTCCTAGAGTACAAAGAGGCTATAACCCCAGAAGCAAAACTCCAAGAATGGAGAGAGAGACTCATTCCCAGCGGAGTCGCCATTCTATTTGCATTTGTTTTTCTCTCTTTTATTTTAAAAGGATTCGCCAGTCTATCGATCATCGTATACTTGATACACCTAAAATATATAGTGTTTTTAGAAATAATTTTATATCTATTTTTAAGATATTGCACTTTAATGGAAGGTATTTTGTGTTTTTCTTGCAAATACAGGTAAAAAGAGTAAAAAATGCTCAAAGGAGTGAAAAGGGATCAAATTTGAAAAAAAAGGTGAAAACAATGCAAATGAGTTTTGGCGCATAAGCTCCAGATCCGGCGCTTAAGCGCCAGTTAAACAGAGAAGGTCGAGCCTAAGCTCCAAAGGCCCCACACTTAAGCGCCAGTGGCAGTTATTAGATGAGTGAATTTAGTTTCTGCGAATTTTAAAGAGGCTTTTGAGGCACCCATTAGCTTAATAGGTGGTTACAACCACCATGGATGAAAATTTTCACGTAAGGATGCATCTCTTTGAGAAATACATCGAACCTACATATTTTGAAGAGAAACTAAAGCACTTTTTGGAAAATTATAAAAGAAAGAAGAGAGGACTTTAAAAGGAGTCCTGAAAGTATTGGAATGTTTTAAAAGTTCTCATTTGGGGAGTTAGTTCAGAGAGAATTTCAGGCACCACTTTTATTTTTATTTTATCCTTTTTTATTTTATCCTTTTTTTTATTTTATCCTTTTTGTTATTTTGTTTTAAGTGATTGTAAAGAGAAAAGATTCAAAGAAACTTCAAGTGCTTGGTGGAGAACTTGAGATATGTTTTTATCTTTTTATTTTGAGACTTATTTGGTTTTAATTGAGACTTATTGTTGGTTTGATAATGATTTCTTCTTATAAACTAAAGTGTGATTTTGTTTTCTCCATGGATTCTGAGTAGTTTTCTTTATCTTTCTTCTTAAAATGATAAGTAATTAAGTTTTGGATGGAAGTTGTGAAAAGTATTGATCTTCAATGATGGAAGAAGTGTTGATGATTTAAATCCATGCACTTCATTTACTTCTTGATTTGGCCAATACAGATGTTAAAATTTGTTGTGAGAACATGTAAGAACCAGGCTGGTATTGTCTCAGTCAACAATTGGAAAAAATCACATTAGGTTGTATGAATGAGAATGAGTTCATATGATTGAGTGCAATAATTAGGGAAATCTTCATTGAAGGGTGTAGAATATGAATGAGTGCCAATAATTAGGGAAATCTTCATTGAAGGGTGTAGAGTTAGAGGACTTTAAAGTGACAAGATAAATCCTGCAACTTGGTTTATTGTTTTAGGTTCTGATAAGAGATGTTAGCCCTCAGGTAGAAGGAATTGAGGGAACTCTAGAGTGAGAGCTAGTATCTTCCCTGCCTAGCTAGTCTTCAAAACTATTCAAATTTTAAATTAGCCAATATTTTTCATAACATCTCTAGTAAGGGTAAAGAATATTATTGCTCATATTTGGCACAACACAATTTGTATACTTCCACAACAGAATTTCTATTCTTATTACTGATTCATAATAAGAAGAAAGATATTTTCATATTTAGTGCTTTTCTTCTACAAAAACTCTAGTTATCTTTTTAAATTGTTATTGTTCTATCAAAATATTGAAAATACAAAAAATATTTAAATTTTTATTGCTGAAAAAATAATCTTTAGTTCAGATAATTATTATTGTATTAAAAATAGAAATTTTGTTGTTCAATTGTCCATATTGCGTATTCTCCCTATGGGTTCGATATTCAGGTTTTAATCAAAAAGTCCTATATTACTTGATAACAATATGTATACTTGTGTATTATCCCAATATATATAAATTAAAAGCTAAATTTTTATTTTTTTTTCAGGATCAAGTTTTTGGTTTTATTGCAAAGTACGGAAATATAAGTAAAATATAATCTGAATTGTTGTTGTATTGTGCATATTAGCAGTATCCAAGGATCAAGTTTTTGGCACCGTTGCCGGGGAGAAATTGATTTTAAAAGCAAATTTCTATTTTTACGAAGTCTTGTTTAAGCTTTAAATTATCTTTTCTTATTTTATTTAGTTTTAATTTATTTTATTATATGTTAGTTTATGCATAATTTATGTTCTGAGAACTAGTGATTTCTGACGGACTAGTGTGCTACGATTGTGAATTAGAAAGAACTATTAGAAAAATTAGAAAAACCAAAAAAATTATAAATTTTGAAAAATCCAAAAAAATTTATAGAAATG
>NW_018165251.1:8283-8880 GCF_001263595.1 Phalaenopsis equestris | reverse complement strand
CAATTTTCTAGAATTGTGCGCTACATTTAAATATGATGGTGTATCAGATGATGCCAAAAGACTTAGGTTATTTCCTTTCTCACTGAAGGATAAAACTAAGATGTGATTGAATTTGTTAGCACCTAGATCTATCATAACTTGGGGTGATTTAGCATAAAGATTTCTTGTTAGATATTTTCCACCATAAAAAATTGCAAAGCTTAGAAATGATATTACATCTTTTAATCAGTTTGAAGGGGAATCTATTTATGAAGCATGGGAAAGATTTAAAGAACTCTTAAGAAAGTGTCCTCACCATCCTATACCAGATTGGTTAATAATTCAAACTTTTTATAATGGATTATTTGGATTTCTTAGATCAATTATCGATGCCGCTGCTGGTGGTTCATTGATGTCAAAACCACTCCATGACGCTTATGTCTTATATGAAGAAATGACCATCAATAATTTTCAATGGACTTATTAGAGGGTAAATTCTAAGAAAGTAGCCAATATTCATTAAACTGATGCATTTACCATGTTAGCAAATCAAGTTGCTGCAATTTCGAGAAAGTTAGACCAATTTGGAATGAATTTTTCTCAACCGAATTTTTCTCA
>NW_018165251.1:0-7882 GCF_001263595.1 Phalaenopsis equestris | reverse complement strand
ATAAGTAATAGATCCCAAGGAAGGAACACTTCCTAGTAATATTGAATCAAATCCAAAAGATCAGAATAAGGAACAAGTAAAATCCATTCAACTTAGAAGCAGAAGTGAGTTGGAAGGTCGGGTTCAAAAATAAATTGAAGTAGAGAGAAGAAATTTAAGAATCAAAAGAGGATGCTCCAAAAGATTCTGAGAGACCTATTTCTCCACTAAAAATTGATTTGGAAAAACCACCACCTCTATTTCCTCAGAGACTTTGTCAGTAGAAGTTGGATAAATAATTTTCAAAATTTCTGGAAATATTCAAGAAGCTTACAATTAATATTCCATTTGCTGAAGCCTTAGAACTAATGTCGAGCTATGTAAAGTTTATGAAGGATATTCTCAACAGGAAAAGGAAGTTTGCACTTAGTGAGGAGTACAGTGCGATAATATAGAAGAAGCTTTCTGAAAAGCTTAAAGATCCTGGTATCATTATAATTCCATGTACTATAGGAGACAGATTTTATCGGAAAGCTTTATGTGATTTAGGTGCAAGCATTAACCTTGTGTAATTATCAATATTTAAAAGATTGGGATTAGAAGAAATAACCCCGTCTATTGTAACTCTGCAGTTAGTAGATCGTTCGATAACATACCCTAAACGAGTTATAAAAGATGTTCTAGTCAAAGTGGATCAATTTAGCTTTCCTGTTGATTTCATTATGCTAGATATAGAGGAAGATAAAGGGATACCTATCATTTTGGGGATACCTTTCCTAGCCACAGGAATAGAAATGATAGATGTGTAGAAAGGGGAATTAACAATGCACGTCAATGATCAAACTATTACTTTTAACATTTCAAAATCAATAAAATACCCTGCAAAAGGTAAAGATAATGAATGTTATAGGATGGATGTTATAAGATGTCTAAGTGAATGCCTTTTTAGAACTACTTATGAAGAAAAATATGAAGAAAAATATTTAGAACACAAGCAAGAAGAGGAATTAAATCAATGTGAAGCTTTTTTTAAGGGAAATTCAAACTACGTTCGAGAAAGTTTTGAAGTTTTGGACACGATAGACAAAGATAAATCATTTTGTTCATCTATTGAAAAACCTCTATAAATAGAGTTGAAGTTACTTCCTAATCATTTAAAATATGCCTTTTTAGGAGATTCCCTACTTTACCAGTTATAATTTCCTCAAAATTAATGATGGAAGAAGAAGAAAGGTTGATGAAAATTTTGAAAACTTTTAAGAAAGCATTTGGATGGACAATTGTTGATATTAAAGGAATCAGTCCTTCAATTTATATGCATAGAATTCATATGGAAGAGAACTGCAAACCCAGGGTTGATCCGCAAAGGAGATTGAATCCTGTAATGAAAGAAGTTTTAAAGAAATAAATTTTAAAGTGGTTAGATGCTGGAATTATCTACCCTATTTCAGATTGTGCATGAGTTAGTCCAATTCATTGCGTTTCTAAGAAAGGTTGCGTTTCTAAGAAAGGAGGGAAAGGAGGAGTAATTGTAAGCGTAAATGAACATAATGAGTTAATACCTACTAGATAAGTTACAAGGTGGCGAATATGCATTGATTATAGAAAATTAAATTTTGTCACGAGGAAAGATCATTTTCTATTACCCTTTCTAGATCAAATGCTAGGTAGACTAGCAGGGCATAAATACTTTTATTTTCTTAATGGATATACTAGTTAACACCAAATTCAAATATCTCCTGAGGATCAAGAGAAAATAACATTTACTATTCCTTATGGTACTTTTGCTTTTAGAAGAATGTCCTTTGGTTTATGTAATGCCCCTGCTACATTTCAAAGATGTATGATGGCAATTTTTTGTTGTTTAATTGAAAAAGGGATTGAAGTATTCATGGATGACTTTTCAGTGTTTGAAACTTCTTTTGACTCATGTTTAGAACATTTATCCAAATTTCTTAAGCGCTATGAAGAAACAAATTTGATCCTTAACTGAAAAAAATGTCAATTTATGGTAGCAAGAGGAATTGTATTAGGACATCAAATATCAGAAAATGGTACGGAAGTAGATTCTGCTAAAATTCAAGTGATAACTAATTTACCTCATCCAACAAATATAAGGGAAATTAGGAGTTTTTGAGGAATTACTAGTTTCTATAGACGATATATTAAATACTTTTCAAAGATTGCTAAACCTTTATGCCATTTACAATGCCTAAAAGCTTTTAAGTTATTAAAATAAAAACTAATCACTGCATCAATTATAGTTACACCAAACTGGGAAAAACCTTTTGAATTAATATGTGATGCTAGTGATTATGCTATTGGAGCTAGCTATTTTAGGACAAAGATATGATAAAATTTTCAAAGTTATTTACTATGCTAGTAAAACTCTTAATTAAACTCAAATTAATTATACAACAACTAAAAAAGAGTTATTAGCAGCAATATATGCTTTTGATAAATTTAGATCATATTTAATTGGAACTCATTGTTTATTGCATACAAATCATTCTGCTATTTAGTATTTAATGAAAAAAAAGATGTTAAACCAAGACTTATAAGATGGATTCTTATTTTGCAAGAATTTGATTTTGTAATAGTAGATCGGAAGGGGATTGAAAATCAAATTGCTGATCATTTGTCCAGGCTTAAATTAAAAATATCACTCTATTTTGAAAATGAAATTAATGAACATTTTCCATATGAAAACTTGTTCATTATTACTGAGTGGCATGTTTTGTGGTATGCTAACATTGTGAACTTTTTTGTTAGTGATATTATACCCTCTAGAATGACATACCAACAGAAGAGGAAATTTATTTCTGAAGCTAAGACTTATTTTTGGGATGACCCATTTTTTTATAAACAAGAAAAGGATCTGATTATTCGAAGATGTGTACCATTAGAAGAAACTTATGAGATTATCCAAAAATATCATAATTCTTATTTTGGGGGACATTTTGATGTGTTGATAAAACAACAGATGTTGATAAAACAACATACAAAATTTTACAATCTGGATTTTATTGGCCTACAATTTTTAGAGATGTTAATGCTTATATCAAAAATTTTAATAGATGTCAAAGATTAGACAATATTTCTAGAAGAAATCAGATGCCCCTCAATTATAAGCTAGAGTTGAAATATTTTATGTTTGGGGATTAGATTTCATGGGACCATTTATACAATCTTTTAGAAATTTATATATTCTGTTAGCATCTGTTAGCAGTGGGAAATTTATATATTCTGTTAGCAGTGGAATATATATCCAAGTGGATAGAAGCTGTTGGTTTACCTCGATGCGATCCTCAAAGTGTTACAAAATTTTTGAAAACGAATATATTTTGTAGATTTGGGATGCCAAGGGTTATCATTACTGATGAGGGAAGTCATTTCAGAAATGCCATGATGGAGAAATTATTAAAGAAATATCACATAAATCATAGGATTACTACTACTTATCATCCTCAGACTAGCGGTTTGGCTGAATAATCCTATCGGGAAAGTAAAAGAATTATGGAAAAATCTGTAAATCCACAAAAATGGATTAGTTGGTCAAACTTGACTATGCTTTATGGGCTTATAGGACTGCATATTGAACTCCTATAGGAATGTCCCCATATAGGCTAATATTTGGAAAAGCTTGTCACTTACCAGTTGAACTTGAGCAAAAGGAATATTGGGCGATTAAAGAGTTCAATTATAATTTAAAAGATGCTGGTGAGAAAATATTGTTACAAGTAAATGAGCTTGAAGAGATAAGGAATGAATCTTATGAAAGTGCCAAAATTTATAAAGAAAAGATGAAGATGTGGCATCATCGAAGGATTCTTACTAAAAATTTTCAGCCAAGGCAACAAATTTTGCTATATAATTCAATGTTAAGATTATTTCCAGGCAAACTTAAGTTTAGGTGAATGGGTCCATTTATTATGACTAAAGTTTATCCTTTTGGAGTTGTGGATATTAAAGATCCTAAGTCTAACAAAATATTTAAAGTTAATGAACATAGACTGAAACCTTATTTTATAGGGGATCAACATAAGTTTAATGATGGAATGATGTTGGGTCAACCAGAGTAAGCACATTTAGGGTAGTATTTTTGAGACTATTATGTGTTAATATTGATTTTAAGACTTTATTTAGTGATCTAGACATGTTAAAATGAGAATTTGGATATTAAGTTGACTAGTGCAAAAATGTGCACTGGAGCTTAAGCGCCAAATCCGGCGCTTAAGTGCGGCAGTTTAAAAACAAGTGCAAAATTAATATTCTAGAAGGGAAAACTTTTTAGAAGTTTGCAAAAACGTGCCAAGTCAGTTTCTAAACTTGTCTAGGAGTTATTAGAAGGATTTAGGCCTATAAATAAAAGGATTTAGTGAAGGAATTTCACCCCAGGTCATTTCTAGCCCTAAAGTCTAAGAGAAAGATTGATTTTAAGATGATGTCTTCATGGGAGATGCATTTGAAAAAGGAGGAGACCATGAGGAAGAAATTCATTAGTCAAAGTTTATAAGAGATGTATAATGGTTTCTTAGCTGTTAATATTGAAGGGATATCAGAGAAGATCAACAAAATTTAAAATACCATGTCTGTACTAGAGACTAAGGTATTGGAGATTCATGCACATCTTGAACATATTGGATGACAATTAAAAATGTAATTTAGCCACACTAGTTATATAGATGAAGCGGATAAGGAGAAGTTTCTTAAGCAAAAGTGGATTGAAGAATATTGCATCAGAGCACGTCACCTCCGTCCGTCTTATCAACTTTATATTCTAGTTGCCCAGGAGAGACTAATGAAAGGCTTGAATTTGTTCCTTCTAATGAAGAATGGAATTAAGTTCTATGCATGAAGTTATGTTTTTTGGTGTTTAAAGTTGTTTTCGTTAAGTTTTTTAATGCTTAAGACTTGCTTTTAGTGTTTGTGTTACTTAGGTGTTTAATTGTGAAAGATTGTTAAGTGTTTGTATTTAAGAAAATTTTCTCATCCAAGACTATTTGGAATGAGAACTAAGTGTTTAAAAGTATTTGTACTCATTGTGAATTAATATAAGTTTGTTTGTGTGAAATTTTGTGTTGTTTTAGCCTCAAATTGAAATAGTTATTAAGGAGAATTTTGAGATAAAGGAGAGTTACAAGAAGTTGAAAATAGTCATATAAGTGTTATGAGACCATTTAGGGGTGATTTACTTAGGCAAATAGTGCATTTTAATTTAATTTAAAATTTTTGAAAATCGTGCACTGGTGCCTAAGTGCCACATCTCGTCACTTAAGCATGAGCAAACCGGAGAGGCAAGCGCCTAAGCGCCACATACCCGCGCCTAAGCGCCGATTCACAAAAATCAGTTTGCGAACTATTAAAAGTGAATTTTTGAGCCAGAAATCGCCATTTTTAACTCCACCGTCACCTTCTTCCTCTCAATTTTGCAATTTTTTAGGGCTAGGGCACATCTAAAGTGAAGATTTCTTGGTGGAATCAAGTGAAATTTACTACATCCAAGTTCTTTGAGGTAAGAGCTTTACTTCTATGTAAAAATATTGGATTTTCTCTATGTATTTTGAGCACATTTGGAGAAATTCAAAAATTCACTTTTCATGGTGAAAAATGAGGAAAAATTTATGGAAATTACAAGGGAAGTTTAGTTTGTGCTTTTGGAAGTTTAGTTTAGTAATTTAAACTTGATTTTTGAAGTTATTGTTGGAATTTATCAAATTTGCAGAATGGCACCAAGAATGAAGAGGAGCAAAGGCAAAGCCCCATTTGATTCGAGTAAATTTGTTAGTTCAAAAGCTCAAGATCGGTATAGTGATGTGTTCCTATCAATAAAAATTGATTTAGGAGTGATGTTTTAGAAATTCGGGTGGAGACGTGGAAGATTTAATTATTCATTGATAGTGGGAACAATTCTGTTGTTTCTCTGTTGTGGCAGTTATATCTGTTGTGAGGGATTTCTATGCAAATCTCCCTGAAGCTGAAGAAAATCGAGTCATGGTTCGGAGAAAGTTGATACCTTTTTCGCCAGAGGTAATCAACTTATTTTACCATTTATCACCGGATACCTTATGTTTTTATGAAAATTATAGTCCAACTGAAGCAGAATTAGACGAGATTATTTCTTACTTGACTGTTGGGAGAGGACTTTGGAAGATAACTAATGAAAGGAGAGTTAACTTCCCAACTTCAAAGTTATGTGCACCTTCAAAGGTCTGGCACTATTTCATTTCTGCTCGTCTGCTTTCGACCAATCATATCAATGAAGTGACCAGAGAAAGAGCATCGTTGAACTATTGTATTCAAGCGAGAAAGCTCATCAACATTGGAGCTTTGATCTGTCAGACTATCATCAGTTCTGCTACAGCTGTTACAACTGCAGGTATGGGATTTGCTTCGTTGATATTTTCTTTGTGTGAGCGGATTGGAGTTAAATATGATAGCTGGGAGGAAGTGTTATTACCTCTAAAGCCCATCATTAAGGTGAATGTGAAGATTTATTCTGAGCATTCAATTTTTGGCTAGAGAGGAGGATTTTCCAGAAGCTATGGAATGGAGACGTCTACTGCTTCTACCTCTATTGCTTCTACATCTAGACCATCTACCTCACGTGCTTTTACATCTCGAGGTGAGTCTACTGATACCCAAGATGAGTTATTACAGAAGATGATGGATAATATCAACTTTATTGCTGATAAGGTAAAAAATTTAGAGCGTTTTACAGATCATACTAATAGTTATAATAGAAGAAAGTGTGATTATGAATTGAAATTCCACTCTTCTTTGGAGAGCCTAATTAGAGGTGACCCAAGAGTGCAATTTCCTCAATATCGTCGATATCCTAATTATGAGCCTACAGAAAAGTGGTATAGCGGTGATTCTGAGTATGAGGAGTAGGTTTGAGATATTTTTATGTTTGTTTATGTTGAAGACTATGTGATGTAGTATTGCTACATTTGTTTTGTGTTGATTTGAATTATGTACCTATATTATGTTTGGGACCTTTTATATTTTTATTGTGATATTATTTTTTGTTAGTGGCATGTTTTAACATTCTAGGGTAGTAATTGTTGATGTGTGTTTAATGCTGTTTTAATTAGATTAAGATTGAACTTGATTCTATGTCTTTTAAAAATTTTAAAAATCTAGCTAACTTAGATCTTAAATTTAAATTTTTGAAACTGCTACCCTGTATTTTTCTTTCATCATGTTAGTTTGTCTGTGTTTTTGCTGAGATTGTGACATCAAGTTAGTGTGTTAGTTTACTTTTATGTTTATACCCACTGCTTAGAAGTCTATTGAATCTCTACATGTTAAATTGAATTGAAAATATAGAAAATTTGATCAAAAATTAATTTTACTCCTATTTTTAGTTTTATATTTGTATCATTAGGGTCTAAAAATTCATGTTATTATGTTAGTATGTTATTTTAAATTTTAATTCTTGCTTATATATATCAGATGCTAAACTGTTTAATCTGTTAAAAATTTAAGTTTGGGGAGACGAAAAATATTTTCAAAGCTGGAATTTTACTTGTTCTCAAATGTGTTACAAGTGAATTTGATTTGAAAAAAAAAAATTGATTATGTATATGACGTTATATAAGGGAAGTAAAGTTTGATTTTAGAAATAAGTAAGAAAATTTAGTTAAAATTTTTAGTAATGAAGAAAAACTTTAAGTTAAAAAGTTTTTAGATGAGAAAATGATTAATATAAGTAATTGTCTTTAGTAAGAAAAATTGTATTTTTGAAAAATTTAGATAATTTAGATTTTATTTTTAATACTTTGTCGGCACTATTTTTGGTGTGGGGTTTGCCCGTAAGAAGCTGTCGGTCATCGGAATTGAGAACCCGTCGCCCGCTTCGGAAAGACGTTTTTTTTAAAAAAAAAATTTAGTTTTGAAA
>NW_018165250.1:210715-212025 GCF_001263595.1 Phalaenopsis equestris | reverse complement strand
TTTCAAACATAAAATTAAGTATTATTGTTTTGTTAAATAGTTATTTTGTTACTCAATAGAGTCCTTCGTTTTTCAACAGTATACTTCGTTACTCAATAGAGTCTAACGAAGACTACGAGTAGATGGTGGCCGACGATGGTTGACTGCGATAATTATCGTCGAGTCATCAATCTAGAACAACATTCAAATTAGGTCATTTCTCTTCTTTTTCAACAAGAAGGTCTATTTATAAATTGTGAAAGTGGGAGCATTTTCATCCTCAATATTAATTTTAATTAGAATAGTTAGAATCATGATCAGCATGGGATAATTTTTAATTAGTTATTAATCACTATTATACAAGCTAAATTTATTTAGTCAATTTAAATAAAGATAATATTTATTGAATTCAGTTAATATTTTATTTATATTAATAATTGTAAGTAAATTATTTTCTCAATTCTAACTACAATCAATTAATTATAGTTAAAAAACTTAAATTAATTTATTTAAAAAATTAATATTCAGTATTACAATTAATTTAAAATTCAATTTTATAAACTTTAACACACCTAATAATCATAACCCTTACCCTTCATGAACCTCCCATCATCTCTAACTTAGAAACGAAGCCCCATTCAAAAAGGCAACGAAGCCGCAATAGGAACCTCCAAGTAAATGTAAATGCATCGTTGAGCACTCTTTTTGCTCATCTACATTCATTCGTTGAGTATATATGATTGATATGTCACCAAAAAATTTTCATCGTCTGACATGAATCTCGAGATGATATTTTAATTATGAAACATTCAAATCTTGATAAAATGCCATCCATAGCTCCGATTTCAGCAAACGTATACTCAAACTGACCGGTTTTGTGAAACGGACCTAATGATATAAAAACTAGCCCAATATGAGTCAAATCAAGCCCAGATCAACTCATTGAACCACACTCAGATGATTTTCGGACACATTTGAAAGATCAAACTGTTGTCGAATATGACAAGTTTATACTCGAATTGAGCGTCTCGACAAGACAAATCTAACGTGCGCAAAATTATTCAATCCGGACATCATTAAGGCACTCAAATGTCCATCAAACGTCATCCGATCGATGGAAGCTCTCCGAACCGTCAAATCAAAATGGTTTATATTCCTACATTAATTGTACCCAGAACACTATAAATAGAGCCCCACCCCTCACATGAGGCAGGGGGGCTTGAAAGATAACTTGAGGCTTTGAGAAGAAGTTCAAGTCCAACATCATCTTTGTCATCGTCAATCGTCGTCGACCACTGTCGGCCGCCATCGACCACCAGCGACCGTCGTCC
>NW_018165250.1:159317-194323 GCF_001263595.1 Phalaenopsis equestris | reverse complement strand
TTTTTTTCTCATTTTTACTCAAACTGCAAATGATTTTGTGATTTAATAGCTCCTATAAGAAGGAAAAAGCACGGATTAAAGGATTTCATATTATTACCTTTTCTAGGAAAACAAGAAATGGATAACGTAAGCCATTTATGTTATAGTTCATTGAGGATGGATGAACATGGACTTCGCTTCTCCCATCAAACAAAATAGGGCAATCATTTGTCGAATTGTTGTTCGATGGTGCTTTATTTCTACCAAGAGGTACGCCAACAGTGCCCTCTAAAGTCGCAGCCACATTAGGATATAGACCTGCACACAAAACAGACTGCAGAAAGACCATAAGCATCATTCCGTACTGATGCAAATTAATCCAAGCCGGTTTGATTCCTATTATACAACAGTTAAAAGTATACAATTTCAAAAGAAAAATGTTCATGAGTAGTGAATTCAGAAAGAGAAAAAAGTCCAAAGAATATATAGCAAGAGATACAGCATGAAAAAACTTACCAGGCAGACCATTAAAAATGGCATAAAAACAAATGCAATACATATTCACGCACAGTTACACATTTAATGCTAAACGAGATTACCAAGATAACTGCAGAATGCATTGCATGCATGTTGAATGGTTGTTTCATATCAGCAAACCAACTCTCAAGCGTGCCTTTACTTGTACCAGCACCCTGATTTTTGAAAAGGTAAGCGGCCACAATCACATGAAATTATTATGACGTACAGGGCAAGATGCAGAAAGATAAAAATGGTTGAACTTCAAAGCATGGTAACAAGTCAAAAAGAAAAAAGGAAACAATGTTTAGAATTTATCAGAAAGAATAAACAACAGTTTTTCTGATGCATAATACTCAAGATGTTCTAAAATAAAAGCATCCAGAGAAAGAATGGTTAATATCGCAGTCAGCAGAAATAAAATATGCAGACAATGACAATCCAAACTAGAGAAATAACGTGCATCTAACCAGGTCATGTCAAGTAATTCTCACAAAAAAATTTAAAGCAATCAAAGAACAAGAAAAAGAAAAAAACTGAGAAAACTGAACATAATGCAAGTGTTGGAGAAGAGTTGATTGTAGTATTTATTTAACTCTTAGAGAAAAGTATACATATCTGAGGCTTGAAGCTTTCTTTATGTTCATCTATCACACTAAGCAATTAAAATTCATGCACATCATGTGCCCTGAAGCCATAAATGTGACGACTCGTTTCAGTTATTGTAGGAGAAGAAATGAAGAATTGAGGAGGAGGATGTGAAGAGTCGGGAAACGAACAATAAGGGAGAGAAAACCGAACAGAAGCGAAATGAGTGAGGAGTCAGAATATTGAAACGAAACGAACAATAAGGGAGAGAAAACCGAACAGAAGGAAAATGAGTGAGTCAGAATATTGAAACAAAGGGTCGGGAAGCGAAGATGATGAATTTCCTTATAAAACGTCGAAGTCAACTTACCTTTAGGGCAGCAACGTGGTGCCCTCGTGGAGAAGAATGGAAGCTCTATGCACTCGATTGCAATCTAGTTAGCCATCGTAGAAAAGAAGTGGAAGAAAGGAGAAGAACGGCAGTGTGGGAGGTTCGAGCACAGAAAGAAGCCGGCGTCGGTAACGAGCTGCGATCAAATGAGTAGAAAAGGACACTGCAGAAGCTCTCTCGTGCATGCGATTCAGTTCTCGAGCGAAGGGAAGAAGATCTCTCGTGCACACTGGACGAAGTCACATGCAGAGGAAGCCTTTCGCATGCGCGGGGTAAGGGTCTGTTTGAGACAGCTGCAGCTTAGCCAGATAAACAGCTTATTTTTGATAAATGATCATTCTAGCTCTGATCTGGATAAGTTGTTTAGTTATTTGGTTTGTGTGTTTCAAAAACAACTGATTTACAGTTTTTTTTGGATAAATGAGCATTATGGCACTGCGCTATGTTGCTATTTGCACCAGAACTATAACGGCTACACATTTGACAGTTTAGAAAAAAAAAAACACCACATAACAGTACAAAAATAGGATATACACCATACTTAAAATTGAGTATCAAGAAACCTAAAAAAAGGAAAAAAATTATATTGAAATTACAATTAAAAAAATGATAATATTCATAAAATATAATAGTGGTCTCTTTATCACACATGACCGATGATCTGACCTCTTTAGCTTTACTCATTACGTACTGTCAGATAGATGGATTATTATAAAATATTTTTTTTCATAACACGAGATGCCCCAAGAAAAAGATAAGCACAATTCAATTAACTAAACATAACAAAATAATTTGTCATAACAGAAAAAAGATCAGCACAATTCAAACATTTTTGATAATCTGATAAAGATGCCAAACCAAAGAAAGCAAAAAGGTAGGGGCATTTGAAATACATACTAAATACATCTTGTTAGAAAAAATAGCAAATAGATGTGAAAAGTAATGGTAAGGAGATCTACCTCATTTCATTCAAATACATCTTGTGAACATCAAAAAGGTAGAAGTTTTAATGCATCTAGTTCGTCATTTTACTTCCATTAAAGAAAATGCCCATTGTTTCAAAGAACTTAACACAATCGTCTAGGTTCAGATGACACACAAACAAGTATATTTTAGCTAGTAAAGAAAGTAAGTGTTATGTGGGTTGTAATGATAAGTAGGGATAAATAATGTCATGAATATTTCATTAAAGTAAAATTCGCTTTCAGATATATTGGATGTATTCCATAATTTTCCTGTTGTTGAGTAGATTCCTCAAATGCTTTGAACAGGAAGATTTAAGCACTGCAACCATTGGTGGCATTTTCATTGTACTTTACATATATGATTGAGACGACCTTTATGCGTGGAAGGTCTTCTTTGATTGTTAGTGCTTAATATGTAAGTAATTAGCAGCAAAAAAAAAAACAGCAAAGTAGCATATTCACACAAATCCAGATTCACCCAAATCCCTCTTCTCTAGCCAAAAAAAAAAAACAAAAAAAAAAAATGCAAAGTAGCAGAGGAGTGGCTTAGCATAGTACAACAGAAGAAAACAAAAAGCTGAAACGTGTTTACCAAATCTCTCTTCCACATGAAAAAAAAGTAATAATAAAACACAAAAGAGCAGAGGACGACAACATAGTGTAACAGAAGAAAAATAAAAGGTTGTGTTTACCAAATCCCTCTTCCACAGAAAAAAAAACACAAAGGAGCAGAAGAGCGGCAACAAAGGGCAGCAGAAGAAAAAAAAAAGGTTTTGTTTACCTGTCGAGAAGGATTGTCGAAGATGGAGGCAAACACGGCTAAGGATGATGAGCGCGATAGGTCTACCTGGCGAGGCGAGGGCAGCGGAGTAATATACACTGGAACGAACGCGGCCTACGGGGATCATCCCGCTGGCCGCATCCTTGACAAATTAAAAACGTCATTCTGGGATAATTTGGATAAACGGTTGACCAATAGGTACGATGGCGTTTTCAAAATGCTGCCCGCAGTTATAAGCTGTCCTAAACGCAGCCTAAGACTGCTGGCTTTATACGAGTAAGTTTATTTATTTAAGTTATTTAATAAATATTATAATATAAGTTTATTATTTAAAGGTTAAATTAAACTGAATTTCATTCAGGTAAGGATTTTAATTTTAAATTTATAAATTAACAATGTTCAATAATAATTTTGATTATAATAATTAAAAAAAATTAATGTATTAAAATTTTAATTAAAATAATGCAATATAATAATAATTGATAATTAAATATAAACATAATTGAGTAATAATTAAATATTAATATCTTATAGTGAAAAATTTCAAAGAAGTAATACAAAAGCAAGCAGATCGTGTATCATCGATGTGAGTACTTAAATTCTAATATTATCGTATTATTTTCATTCTTCTACCAAAATGCATTTACTAGTACTATATATCATATTTTTCAGGATGTCAGCTGCAGTCGAGAGCTCGGGCTCTGCTAGGGTTTACAATGGAGATTTCCTTCTCATTTGATTCTGCCGCTCGACGGAGAGGGGATCGCAACTCGTTTCGTCGACTCATCGACTCTCGCTCCCGTCTGCGTCTAGGTCGGCATCGTTAGTCGCAGATTCTGCGTCGGCATGCATCTGGCATCTGCGTCGTTTCGACGCTGCAATCCCTGCTTCTGCCCTTGACGTTTCTTTCCTTCTGTTTTGATCTTCTGCTTCATCGTTTCTTCGTTTCGACAGTCTGCACCCGGTGCTTCTCTCCGGCCTGACGTCGTGCTTCCCGACACAGTGTCGTTTTGTCTGCTTCTCGCTGCAGGTGATCGCCATCACCTCCTCTTGCTCTGATGGCTCTTCCTTCTTCATTGGCTAAATCGACAAAGGTCTCTTTTGCCCACGTCGTGGGTAACCCTCAGGTGCAATCCGCAGTGGTATTCCTGTTAAGCTATAAGGATTGTCGCGATGGTACAGGTGATTGCCTTTTTGTTAAGAAGAGAAGTAGGAAGGTGGCAAAACAACAATTTTTTTCTTTGACTCAGAAATTTCTACCCTGACAGAAAAATTCAAGTTTGTTCTTATAGAAAAATTTCAGTGGAGTCACACACCTATAGATTTTATCAGAAAGAGCGTTGGTGAAGAGTGTTGGTGATCTTAAGCTAGTAGGCAAGTGAAAAGTGAGACTCATGGATGGGAGACGTATTGATTTAACTAACATTGGACTACACCTGAATTTTCTCCAAGAAATATCTTAATAGCGCAGGCAAATCAATGAAGTTTACTCGAGTGGTCTCTTGATTTCGACCCAAATCATGAAACTCCAACTGTACTCGTATGGTTTAGTCTACCTGGTCTCAAGTTGCATTTTTTTCACCATCAGGTTCTCTACTCTATTGAGGTCATCCTTGGAATCTTTTGAAGCTAGATCTGCCTACTTTCAACTTAACCAGACCTTTGGTGGTCAGAATACTTGTGAAAAGTGATATTACTTTATCTAATGTCACTGAAGTCTGGCTGGGCACAATCCATAATGGATATTGACAACAAATCATCATAAAACACAGACTCCCATATTGTACCTACTGTAAGATGTTTGGGCATATCCTTGATAAATGCCACAAGTTTCATCCTAATTTGAAAGCTAAGGTTCAAGTGAATAAGGATGGGTCTAACCCCACTGCTCTGGACATTTTAGCTCCACCTGGAGAGGATAATGTTGCCCTTATGCCCCCCCTCATGACACTGCAATTACTCTTACTGCGAGTGATGTGATGCTGACACCTTCAAACCCCATAGAAAACAATACCAATGGACTATTACCTACAAAGGACTGTTCAGATTGATAATCAAGAGAACCTCACAGCTCCTCTACAAGAAGTATCCGGTGTAGAGGCAACCCATAATTCATAGATATTAGAACCTACTGTGGGTACTACGGTTGATAATCCTTCTAATCCTTCTGCTTCAGCTCTACCACCTCGTCAGACTGATTCTTCGGATAAGGAATGACAGATTTACACTTCCAGGAGGAAAAAGAAGAATGGAGATCTACTTGAGCTCAGGAGTCTTATGGATGATACTTTGTTACGATGGGTAATGGTACGCACCTTACCAATCTGCTAGCTGGATTCCTTCCGAGAACTAGAGTCAGAGGCAGATTAAGATTGAGATGACCCTCATTTGTTCAGCGTCCGAGTGGTTTTGGGATTTATTATTTTCATATGTACCTCTTTTTAATTTTTTTTGGGTGTGTTGTATCATGTGAGTTAGGTGTCTATTTTTAGGCCCACTCATACAACATATCTGTATCTTTTCTCTTTAATACATTAGCCATTGGGCTTTTCTAATATATATATATATATATATATAAGGCACACCAAAATCAGATAAATCTGCATCTGCCCTTGCCAGTGTTCATGCCTCAGGCACACCAGAATCATCATTTTTCCCTCTTTCGTTTGAGTGGACGGAGGACATCAAGAAACCTGGTAAGAAGAATGGGAAGTCTACCATCTTTTTTTACAGAAGCTGAAGGTATTCAACTTGCTTCCTCTTATCGTCTGAATTTGATTGAGAAATTTCTATATGGTCATCCCAAAATGAAACTCATTCGCAAAGAATTTGAACTTATGCACCTTGTTGGAGAATGGAAAATCGAGCTATTAGATGGGAGACACATTCTTATTCAAATTAGCAATGAAGAAGAGTACATGCACTTATTTGCTAGAAGGATAATATGGATTGATAACAGAGTAATGAAGATTATGAAATGGTCTGTGTATTTTGACCCACTGACGGAACCGTGACGGAACCGCCAATCATTCCAGTTTGGATTTGTCTCTCTGGTATGAAATTTCAGTATTTTTCTCCAAAAGAATTGTACTCTACTGCCTCAGTCTATGGGAAGTCACTCAAGACGGACATTCCTACTTTTAATCTGCCCCGTCCTTCTGAAGTCAGAGTACTTGTCGAAAAAGACATCACTTCAACAGTTTCTGAGGAAATCTGGTTGGGCACACAACATCATAGATATTAGCAGAAGGTAGAGATTGAACATTTTCCGTCGTATTGTTCAAATTGTCGTACGTTCGAACACTCCAGATTTCAATGTCACCATCTACACCTCCACCTCAAACAAAAAAAACAAACTGCTCCGCTAGAGGCTGTGATTCCATCTTCATCTAATCAGGCAGGCAATATGACAACAATTCAATCCCCAGCTGTAGCTTCCTCGTCTTTGGAACCTCCTATCGTGGGGGAAAGGGAGTTTCTTCAGACCCCGCCTGCCCTAGAACCTATCACTGATAATACAGGTGGAAATACTTCTACTACTTCACAACCGCCTCATCAGGTCCAGAAAGATGTTAATATTACTCATGTTCATGGGGATCAAGACTTGCAACGACCTACATCTATCCGAACACCTTTGTAATCTACTGATCAGATGAGTCAATCATCGGATGAGGAATGACAGGTCTATACATCTAGGAGGAAGAAGAAAAATGAACATCTACTTGAGCTCAGGAATTTAATGGATGATACTTTGGTTGCTACGGGTAATGGGACACACCTTACCAATTTGTTGGCAAACTCACTTTCGAGAACTAGAGGAAGGAGAATTAAATTGGGATGTTCCTAGCACTTATGTTCCCTTTTGTGACTTTCTGGTTTTTTACTTTTTTGTATCTTTACTTTATCTGAGTTTTTTGTGTGTGTGTTGTATTGTATAAGTTGGATTTTCTTTTAGGTTCTTTCATGCAATTTTTCGATATCCTTTTCGTATTAATATATTTTCCCTCGGGCTTAAAAAAATATATATATATATATATATATATATAAGGCGAGCAGTTCATCTCGCAGTTTGGCGCGCCCAAAGTTTGCTTGCATCACTTTTCTGCTCGCATTTTCCTTCCTGAGATCACATCGTCTAGCAGTTTGACGCACACGAAGTCTAGTCGCACTGCCTCGCCAAACCGCTGCAAAATCTGAACGTGGTCATCTAGCCTGCGGAGATGACCTCGACGCTCTGTTCCTATCTCACTGCCCTTGTCGATGACTTTCCTAATCCTCCACATGCCCCTCTTTCAGGTTTAGAGTCTGGTTTTGGTATCGGCAAGTCCTACAACGTTCCACAATCCTTCCACGAGACTCTTAAAAGTGGAGGTGATCAAACTTTCATTAAAAAGCTTGGTAAAAAAAAATGGGAAACCTGCTCTTTTTCTCTCTGAGGTTGAAACCAGTGTTCTTGCGTCTTCTTGACGTTTTGCTCTATTGGCGAAATTCCTTTATGGTCAACCAAAACATTCCTTTATGGTCAAGAAATTCCTTTATGGTCAACCAAAACTTGAGATCATTCGGAAAGATTTTGATGTTATGAAGCTATTGGGCAGTTGGAATATTGGTTTACTTGACGACCGATATATACTTATTCAGTTATTTCGCGATGCGGATTACACTCATATTTTTTTCTTGTAAGGTAATTAAGATTGACAACCGTTCTATAAAAATCTTGAAATGGACTGTCGATTTGATCCAAAAGCAAAGTCTTATATCATTCCTGTTTAGATAAAGTTTCCGGGGTTAAAACTACACCTGTTCAACTTGGAAATTTTCTACTGCTTAGCAACTGCTTACGATAAGTGTCTCAAGATTAATAGTCCTATGTTTGTTGTCACCAGACCCTCTCTGGCTTGTGTGTTAGTTGAGAGATATATCACCCAACCAGCTCCATATGAGGTATGGATTGAAACCAATCACAACGGGTATTAGCAAAATGTTAAAATCACTCTCTCATTATTGCTCTCATTGTAGTATGTTTGGTCACAGTTCTACTATTTGTTATCGTTTGCATCCTCATCTAAGGTCGGATATAGCAAAAGATCAGCAACCTGTTCAAAAATTTATTTATACTGAATTGGGGTAGACGTCTTTGCCACATACCATCCCTGCTGAGAAGGTGCAACTCGACTCTCTTTCAAACACTGCATATACCTCTGCTCATCTGACTGACGTTGTTCTTGATGAAGAACATACCCAAGTCATTCTACCCCTGGATGCTCCTGTTTTTGAACACTCTATTCCAGTTGCTAGTTGGAGCATGATGCTTTGGAGTCCCATGAAACATCTCCCCATGCTACAAGTACTGATCCAAACATGTCTAAACCACTCATTGTTATCGAAGAAGACTCACATACATGTCAAGACACACGAGAGTGCTCCTTTGATCCAATAAAAGATCAACTGGTACAACAAGTAACTGCTTCCAATATTCAACAATATATACATGTCCGACACACTTTAGACCAATTCATTGATCAGATGAGTCAGTCTTCGGATGAGGAATGACAGGTCTATTCCAGGAGGAAGAAGAATGGAGCCGACTCAAGCTCAGAAACTTATTGGACGACACATTGGTTACTACTGACAATGACACTCATCTTACCAATTTGTTAGTTGGCTCCTTTCCTAGAACTAGAGGGAGAGGCAGGACAAAATTGGGTTGCTCTCTAGCTACCTAATACTACTTGTTTTAACACTTCTGGTTTTTTCGGCTCTCATTTATCTTTCAGAATTTTCTTTTTTTGGAACCATTTGCAAGTGGTGTTTACCGTGTGAGTAGAATATCATGCTTGGGCCCTCTCATACAATATATCTGATATATTAGTCATATATATATATATATATATATATATATACTCTGCTATTTGAATGGTGATTTCCCTCGCCAATGACTTTGTCGCACGAAGGATACCTCGTCTCTGTCGTAAACTTTACATTCCGTTCTTCACTTTCTGCTTCCTCGGCTCGCGTCCTCTTTGATGCTGACAGTTTCGTCTGCGTCACACATTTTCGACGACGAAGCGTTCGAGTCTGCGAGGATGACGCGTTCGCGTTCGATGACGACGTCTAGCGTTCGAGTCTGCATAGTGTCCCACCCTGACAGCTTCAGTTTGGGTCCGCGACGCTAACCTTCCCAAGTAGCTCGGAATTCCGCAAACACCAAGACAACAATGTTATTGAGCGGCAATCAACAAGCTTCGCCAGCTGAGGCTCGCTAATGGCCTCAGGGCTTTCCTACACCGCCGCCCTCGTCGGTGATAACTACGCCAAAACCTCCGATGCTACAGTGGTTCACAAACGCAGCTCCTTTTTTCCAGCTCGCAGATAGTCCGATGATCCCGCAGATGTACCATTATTTTGCTACAGGATATGGAGATTGCAATCTCATCAAAAAAGTAGAGAAAAAGACAGGCAAACCAGCAATATTCTTCTCGGACACTGAAATTTCAAATAGTACAGGAAAATACAAATTTACACTAATTGTAAAGTTCCAATCAAGTCGAACTAAGATGAAGATTATCAGAAAGGTTTTTTAACATTCCAAATTAATTGGGGCTTGATAGATGGGTCTTTTCGATGGAAGACATGTTATAATACAGTTGAGCATAGAAGAAGATTACACAAGGATTTTCTCAAAAAATTTATCACAATAAGGGCAATCATATGGAATTGCTCAAAAGGACCCCTCATTTTGAACCCAATCAAGAACCCTCGTTTTCACCAATCTGGTTCTCATTACCTGAACTTAAGCTTCAATTAACTTAAGCTTCAATTCTTTGCCTTGGACCTATCTTATATGCAATTGGGACTATCCTTGAAAGATTTTTGCAGATAGACATACCTACAATTCATTTCTCAAGGCCCTCTATTGCTAGGATCTTGATTGAAAGAGATATTACACTACCAAATGTAGAAGAAGTTTGACTTGGCTCTACTCACATTGGTTATTAGCAAAAAATTATTATAGAACAAAAAGCTTACTACTGCAAGCACTACAAAATGTTTGGATACCCGTAAGAGAAATGTTTCAGATTGAACCCACAGTTCAGAACTAATAGTAAAGGCAGGAACATATTGTTAGTGCACTCCACGTGCCTGAACGTGTTCCCAGCAAACCTGATAATAGTCAACCTGAGGAGGGAATCACTACAAGACAGGACTTTGTGTCTGCCCCTCGGAACCCATCTCCATGTTGTTAGTGCACCCCACGTGCCTAAACGTGCTCCCAGCAAACCTGATAACAGTCAACCTGAGGAGGGAATCACTACAAGATAGGACTTTGTGTCTGCCCCTCGGAACCCTTCTTCTGACTATACTATAAGGGATAATGTTCGGACCGAAAAATTAGGATAACCCTGCAGCTCCTATTCAGGAAGCATTAGGTGCAGAGATGAAAATTCACACTTCACATACACTGAAACTTATCGTTGTGACAACGAATGTCTTTTCCTTCTACTACGGTTCTAATATCTAATCAGACCAAGAATCACATAAGTCAGCCTTCAGATAAAGAATGACAGATTTACACTTCTCAATGGAAGAAGGTTGGAGGCACACTCCAACTTGGAAACTTAATGGATGATACTTTGGTTACTCCTGATAATGACACGACAATTCAAACTTTGTTATCTGGCTTTGCTCCTAAAACTAGAGGAAGAGACATGACTAAACTGGCTCATCCCTAGCTACTTGTTTGTTTTCTGCATATTTTAAATCTTTTTTTTAGTTTATCTATATCTTTTTGTTGGGATATTACTGAACTTGGTATCGTATAGGTAAGGCGCCTCTATTGGGTCATCTCATACAACATTTTTGTATCTTTTCTATTTCAAAAAAACCAGCCGTTGGGTTTGCATCAATCAATATATATATATATATATATAAATGGTCAAAGGCTATTAGACGAGCCCTAAATGGTCAAAGGCTATTAGACGAGCCCTAAATGGTCAAAGGCTATTAGACGAGCCCTAAATGGTCAAAGGCTATTAGACGAGCCCTAAACATCCTCAAGTTTGCTAAATATTCGAGTACCACACCCAACACACGAGAGGGTTTGAACTCGTGACCTAAGGGAACTTAGGACCTTCAGAGAGATTGCTCTACAAACAGACCATGGTACGCGCACTCTTTATACATACATATGGCAGCGACGAGGGCTCTACTAGTGTTTCATCATGGTGATTTCTAACGTTGAAAATCCCTGCTATCATTCCATATTCGACGTCGGTTCGAGTCGACGACGACCCCTTTTGCTCCCAGGCTCGCACGGCATCGTCTTCGTTCCTGATATGACTCCTTACGCTCCGTCGTTTTGCTTGCAAGCCCGCACGACGATTTTGGCTCCGTCTTTAGGCTGATTCATCTTCCTCATTCCATCTCGACAGAACCGTCCTCGGCTTGGCCTCTGTTGGCTATGCATTCCCGAAACTGCTCCCTATTACAGTTTTGAGATGCTTTCTGTTGTCGTCCGTTGCACTGCCCTATCTCCTACAGTTCTTGTGTGAAGCATGCTAATGGCCTCAGCGATTTCCTATATTGTCGCCCTCGTCGGTGATAACCTTGTCAAACCTTCATATGCTACAGTAGTTCACAAATGTAGCTCTCATTTCTACCTCGCAGATAGTCTGATATTCCCGCATTTGTATCATGATTCTGTTGTAGAACATAGAGATTGCAATCTCATCAAGAAAGTACAGAAAAAGGCAGGCAAACCAGCGATATTCTTCTCGGATGCTGAAATTTCAACTTGTGCGAGAAATACAAATAACTAGTTGGAAAGTTCCAATTAGGTTGCCCAAAGATGGAAATTACTAGGAAGGTTTTTGAAGACTTCAAACTAGGTGGGGCCTGACAGGTGGGTCATTTCGATAGAAAACATGTTATGATACAGCTGAGTATAGAAGAGAATTACACAACAATTTTCTCAAAAAAAAAAATCATTACAATAGAGGGCAAACATACAAAATTGCTCACCCTAATTTTGATCCCAGTTGCGCCTATCTAGTTCTCATTACCTGAACTTAAGTTTCATTTCTTTAACATACATATCTTATATGCAATTGGGACTATCTTCGGAAAACCTTTACAGGTAGACTTATCCACAGTTCATTTCTCAAAGCCCTCTACTGCAAGGATTTTGATTAAAAGAGATATTACACTACCAGATGTAGAAGAAGTGTGGCTTGGCTCTGCTCACAATTGTTATTGGCAAAAAATCATTATGAAACAAAAACCTTACAACTGTAAGCAATGCAAGATGTTTGTACACCCGCTGGAGAAATATTTTAGATTGCACCCACAGTTGAGAACTAATAGTCAAAAGTAAGAACAAATTGGTAATACACCCCACGTGTCTGAATGCGCTCCCAACAAACTTGATGACAGCCAACCTGAGGAGGGAATCACCACAATACAGGAGTTAGTGTCTGCCCCTAAGAACCCTTCTCCCGACCATACTACAACGGATAATGTTCAGACCGAAAATCAGGATAGCCCCGCAGCTCCGATTCAGGAAGCATCAGATGCAGAGGTGACAATTCACACTTCACATACACTGGAACCTATCATTGTAGCAACGACTGTCCTTCCTTCTACTGCAGTTCTAACATCTAATCAGATCGAGGATCACATGAGCCAGTATTTTGATGAAGAATGACAAGTTTATACTTCTCGACGGAAGAAGAAGGCTGGGGGCACACTCCAACTTAAAAACTTAATGGATGATACTTTGGTTACTCCGGCAATGACACGACACTTCAAATTTTGTTATCTGACTCCGCTCCTAAAACTAGAAGAAGAGGCAGGACTAAACTGGCTCGTCCCTAGCTACTTGTTTTCTGTAAATTTTAATTTTTTTGAGTCTATATGTATCTTTTAGTTGGGATATTACTGTACATGGTATAGTATAGGTAGGGTGCCTCTACTGGGCCCTCTCATACAACTTTCATGTATCTTCTCTATTCCAATAAAATCAGCCCTTGGGCTTTTCAATATATATATACATATATACATCTTAGTACACTAAAAAAATATATTATATATATATATATATATATATAGATATATATATAGATATATATATATATATATACCCTTACCAAATCATCTAATTGGATGTTTCATAATCATTTCAATGAAAAGGAATGTATTTGGCTAATGTAACCTACAAAAACGGTAGAGGGCCATGTAGTTTATAGGTTCTGCCAAAGTTCGTGGTTTGTAAAACTTCTTTGATATAGGCATGACTGGAGCAAAAGTTGTATGTGCAACGCCTATTTAAAAGGAATAATAAAAAACCCATGGTACTGAGAGTCATCGATCAGTAGAATAACAAATGCTACAAACAAACTGCAGACAATTATTGTCGATTTACTAAGGACTCTCCCACAAACATTTGTTTCCATACAATTATGCCACAAAGGGTAACAAAGCTCGTAATTTGCTCAGACTCAATCGTCATTCTTTTCCATTTTAGTTTAGGTCCTCCAAAAGTCTGACATATTTTTTAGTTTATATCAGATGTAATGTAACCACGTCAAACATAGATGTAATATATATATATACATATATATATATACAGGAATGTCGTCGCCCCGCCGCTCTGCTAGGGTTCCGCCCCATGGAGAACCCTAGCGTTTCGATTGTCGTTGCTGCTCCGATCTCCACTCTATCACGCGTTCTTGCGTTGGCGTCGTCGATTGCGGCGGAGAAGATGCAACTCCTGTTGCGTCTTCTTCCACGCGTCGCAGCGCCATCATCTGTGTCACCTAGCGATTCGTTTCCACTCGCCTTCCGCCAGCGTTGTCGACCGCTTGACAGAGTTCGCGGCTGCCTGTGTCTGCGCCTGTCTGTGTCGATCGACAGCTTGCTGAAGAAATAGCTTCAGGACGTTCCTACGCCGCCGCCCTCGCAAGTGATAACCCCGTCTCCGCCCCTCTTTTGAATATGTTTTCGCAACGATACCACGACAATTTTGCTCTTGGGACTGAAATCGGATTTCTCAAAAAAGCTTCCTGTAAAAACGACAAACTTGCAATCTTTCTCACTAAGGCAGATATCTCTACCCTAGCTGCGCCCTGCCAACTGTTCTTAGTAGGTAAATTTCTTTATGGAAACCCTAAACTGGAGATAATTCGAAAGGACTTTCAACAAATGAAGCTGGAAGAGGGTTGGTAAATCGATAAATTGGATGGTCGCCACATTCTTATTCAATTATCAAATGACGAAGGCTACACCATTTGTTTGCGAGAAGAGCTATTCGAATAGAAAACAAGGTGATGAAGGTTTTAAAATGGATGGTGGATTTTGACTCTCGTACTGAACCTCCTACCATTCCTGTTTGGCTGCACTTCCCAGGTTTGAAGATCCAACTTTTTGATCAAGAGCTTCTTTTCACTTTAGCGATGGTATACGGTAAACCCCTCAAAGCTGACACGCCTATAGTGAACCTGACTCGGCCTTTAGAAGCCAGAATTTTGATAGAAAGGGATATTACTTTATCTTTTCCGGAGAAATATGAATTGGCACACAACATCAGAGATTTTAGCAGCAAACAAAACTTGAACAGATACCACTTTATTGTACCCACTGTCGTATGTTTTGACATTCTCCTCAATGTTATCAGTTGCATCCGAATTTAAAACCTTCAAATAAAAAGGCTTCTGGATCTGCCCCACCTCATACCTGTCTCTCCTCCGCTCTTGAGTGCATTCCACAGACTATTGAAACACTGGTTAGCACGATGTCACCTTCCCCTCCCACTACCAGAGACAATACTGTCTCTCATCTTCCGACTGATATATTGGCAGATGGTTTACTTTGGTCCGATAATCAGGATATTATTGAAGCTCCACATCCCCAAGATGCATCAGGTGTTGAAGAGACATCATCTCTTCAGAATCAGAATATTGTTACTGCTAATCAGGAGCTCGGGGCTCATTCTCTCCTACATGCCCAACAATCTGTTAACCAGACTAATCAGATGAGTCAATCCTCAGATGAGGAATGCCAGGTATACACATCTAGAAAGAAAAAGAAGAATGGAGGCACACCCTAGCTTGGGAATTTAAAAGATAATACTTTAGTAACTTCGGGTAATAGAACGACACTCAGCAATTTGTTAGTTGTCTCCGCTGCTAGAAACAGAAGCAAAGGCAAGACCAAGCAGGCTCGTGCCTAGCAGCTTATTTCCTGCAAGTTTTATTTTTTTGTATTTTATCTATGTTTCATTATTTTAGAATGCTAGTGTCTGATATATCATATAAGTAGGGCACTTTTTTTTGGGTCCTCCCATAGTTTTGGGGCCTCCCATAGAACATCTATGTATCTTTTCAATTTCAATAAAATTAGCCCTTGGGTGTTTATAATATATATATATATATATATATAAACCTAAGGGCTAATATGTTAAAGAGAAAAAGATACAGATAGGTTCTATAAGTGGGCCCAAAAGAAAGTACCCAACCTACACAGTACAATACCAAAACGAAAAAGGAAAGGTACATATATGATCAAGAAAAAAAAAATCAAAGCCATCAAAGTGCGCAAAAAGCTAGGTATGACCCAATATATATATATGTATATATATATATATTAATTCATAATGTACAAAAGTTGCTTTCTATTCTTTTGTTGAATATTATTGATAATAAATGATATAAGTTAATTTGCTAAGATACCTTTATTAATATGATGGTTGGGCGAATAATTTTGATGCTCAAAAGTTTATTGTTATATATATATATATATATATATATATGAAATAATGTTGATTACCAATGCCAAACTGTGGATGTTCAACAACACTAAAACTTAGGAGTAAGATTCTGGGCCCCATAATAGAATTTGTAAATTCTGCAAATTACTAATAGTTGTGAATGGCTTTAAAACTAAAATTGAACTACAACAACAAAGAAAAACAATAAAAAAATCAACATTTATTAAAAGAGGAAATACTACAGCATGGCCAGAAGAGTTTATCGAAGAACCAATACCTTGAAATTTTTTGGGAGATTGATTAGTCCAATATCAGCTAACAAACTGCCAAATTGTATGCGCATGTCTCTGTCATGTTATAACGTGTTGAAAAAATAGAAGAAAAAAAATGAAGCAGATATCACATCTATTCTTAATAACAATATTATGCAATTATTAAATTTCCATTGACATGAATTAAATAATTCAGATATTCCTGCATTCACTCATGGCATGGATCTTCTATTGCATTACGGCATACCTCCGCAACTTTCTTTGTGCAAACATATGCATGTATGAGATGTAGCATGTTTGTTTCAAGTATGCATGCGCACACTTACAAAAACACATGATCCTCCAAAAACTCAGCAGCTAATCAAAGTTTAAATTTCAAGACCATCTAGAAGACAATAGATAGATGCCATGTACATATAGGCATAGATGGATAAAAAAAACATATTAAGTAAATGGTATGGCGAACAACTCATCATTAACCTTAAAAATTGTTTAGGGTCAGCTTTATAAATCCTAGGTATCCATTAATTCATGTTACATGCTGCTTAAGGTGTTAATTTTTTTTTTATGAATTGAACTTCTTGCATAATTTCAATCCATGTTAGTTTTGGTCCACCACATTTTTCTTTTCTATTAATTTTATCTGGCAATCATTTCAGTTCATCTTTTATTCTTAGCTCCACGTACACGTATCAACCAACTCTATTTCCAATAATTTTCTCATCAAAAGTGTTATCTTCATAATGCCCTAATATAATCATTTATCAATTTAGCCTTACAGCTTTGTCACGCATCTATCTTAAGATCTATAGCACACTTAGTATGGTTTTTGTGACTTCTTCCTGGCCAATAATTCAAATCATAAAACACGTCTGACCCAACATTACTTCTGTAAAATATTCCTTTAAACCTCCATAATATTCATCATCGGTATAGTACTCTTAAGGCACTGCTCCATCCTTGCCAATCCGCTTTGACTCTATATTATATCTTCAAAATATCCTTATTCTTTATTTAATAGATCCAAAATATTTAAAGTTCTCACATCAAGATATCACATAATTAGCTAACAATATTGATTAATATTCATAAATTTCATATTCAATAAATTTATTTATCCTGTATTCAACCTTATTATATAGATCTCACAAACTGATAGGATAAAAAGATAACTTTATCCAAAGAATACTTTTGGAAGAAGAAAAGAAAAAGAAAGAAAAAATGAATAAGTCTAACCTTATGGTATACATGACTGAACTGTTCAAAAAGAATGAATGACAAAACCGATAAGCAGCACTTGGCCCTTTCTGCAAAATTATTAATGAAAAGTTTTGAATATTTAGAAAGGGATATGCCACTCAAGGAAGTACAAAGAAAAATTAATTTTCATCCTTCTGCATGAGGTTGATATGTAATGCTCGAAATTTGAACAGTCTAACAAAATTTTAATGGCCTTTTGATAATGTGTAACACAAGAAGACAGAATGAACACAAGTGCTCATAACCTCATGTAGAATCCTCGCCCATCTGTTGTAGGCAACAACCAATAATAGATGATCTGATTGCTTGTTGCTTTGATCAGCAGTAGTGCCACCATTAAGGTCGTCAATCAGCAAAGTTGATTTAGCGCTCATGACATTGTGCTTCTGCAATTGAAATGCCATAAAACATAATAAGCCTTAAGCTTTTAGCCAAGTAAAAATGTTTTTGTAGTGCAAGCTAATAAACCTCGTCCTTGGGATTGAGAAATGGAGATTTGTGGCTCAAAAAGGCTATAATTGAAAGAATTGGTGATAAACAACCAAAAATCGCACCATATACCATCATCTGCAAAAAGGATAAATTTTAAGATAAAAAATAAGTGTCAAAGACTACTGTACGTAAAATTCAATCAATATCTAAAAACCAAAAAAGTAGAACAAATTTCAGAAAATACATTCAATCATAATAACTCAAATATGTTATGGCTGGTGGCATCAAAAAGCTAAAAAAGCAGAGGAAACTTTCAAAAAAGATGTTCAAAAATTGGTAATTATAGCCAGGTGTATAACACTTTCTACTCACTATAAACACTACTGAGCAATCTATCCTTTTATTTTCCTTTGTTTTCATTTCATTTTTAAGTCTTGTTTTAATTTGAAATGCAATCTGCAAGTTTTAAAGATTCTAGAAGAATGAAATCCTTCGATAACAAAAGAAAAACCCCGTCGATATGTAATTAAAGGGTAAATATGTTGCTGCTGGAACTGCTTCCCACTTCCAATGAGGAAGCTGTTCCTCGTCTATTCTAAATAGACAGAGAAGCCTCCAGGAGAATCGGTTAAGTTTCTTTTGGCTGGCTCAGCAATCCAACCACCAAGGGTAGCCCAACCACTTTAGGATCTCCTTTTCCTTGATTAGCGTTGAAATTCAGAATAGAGTGGAATGTTTTTATTGATAAAATAAACCATACATAAATCCTAGAATAGGAAAGATAATAACAAGAAAATAGCATAAAAAGAAATATAAAACACCTAATATCTCCAATTAATCAATTCATATTAATTACTTAGAGATAAAAGAAACAACATAAAATAGAAAAAAAAAATAAATCCAATTTAAGAAAATAAACCTAAAATAGGAAAGAAAATAAATTTATAATAGGAAATAAACCTAATCCTCATAACTGCTAATAGAAATAAACTATTTCCTAACATAATTTCTAACACTCACCCTCAAGTTAAAATATGGTTTAAAAATATGTTCAACTTGGATTTGAAAACATCAAACAATGAGCGATGAAGATCCTGTGAAGTAGAACTTGAATTGTTTATCCCGTAATGTGGTTGCCTATGACTGCAATTCTTATAGTATTTGTAGGTAAGTGAAATGCTCCTACAGGTAATGATGCAGAGAAGTTAGCAGGGATGTAAAGAACGTGTAGGAAAAGCTAACTTATAGTTGATTACGGTTGCCTTTGACTGGAGTTCCTGCAATTTCTGCAGGAAGGCGGAAGTCTCCTACAGGCAATACTGTAGGGGAGTTTGTAAAGCTATAGACAATCTGTAGGAAAAATCGACTTCTAGTTCACTGCAGTTATCTTTGACTGTAGTTCTTGCAATGTATGTAGATAGGTAGAATGTTCTTGCAGGTAATGTTGCAGGAGAGTTTGCAGGGAAGTGGAAAACTAACAAAAAAAACTGTAGGGTATGGAAAAACTCCAGAGATAGGCCTTGCTGTAGGAAAAGCTCCGCAAGAGAGCCTAATCAAGAAAAGACTTCGAAGGAGGGCCTTTTGCAAAAAAAAGCTCTGAACGAGAGTCTGCTGCAAGATAGATTTTAGAAAAGGGTTTGATGCAGGAAAAAGTTTCGGAGCGCCTAATGCAGGAAAAGGCTCCAGACGAGAGCCTGCTGCAAGAAGAATTTCGGTGGAGAACCTGTTGCAGGAGCAACTCTGGAGGAAAGCCTACTGCAGTGAAACTACGGATGAGGGTTTGCTACAGGAAAGATTCTGGAGGGCCTGATACAAGATAGGGCTCTAGAGGAAGGTCTGCTGCAGGAAAAGCTTTGGAGGAGGGTCTGCTGTAGAAAAGCTCTGGAGGAAAGTCTGATGCAGAAAAGCTCCGGAGGAGAGCCTGATGCAGAAAAGAATTCGAAGGGTCTGATTCAAGAAAAAGTTCTTGAGGGGGGTCTCATACAAACAAGAAGCTCCGGAGAAGGGTCTACTGCAAAAAAAAAACTCTGGAGGTAGGCCTGCATTAAGAAAAGACTCCAGAGAAGGGTCAGCTGCTAAAAAATTCACAAGAGCGCTTTGTTTGCTTTATTTATGGAGAGAAAGAGCAAAGAACACCATCATATTTTAACATATTTAATATGTTAGAGATCAGAAAGCATTGAGTTCGCAACTCTGCAAAATTCATCAAGGAAGCCTTCTAACTAAATATTCCTAACTGAAACAGTAATAAAGATTCCAAGCCAATTGAAATCTTCCCCAGCCAACGCAACCCTTTGCTCATGAAAATCAAATGTACAGACATGGCCAAAAGGTGCAACAACTATAACAAGAGAAGTTGTTAGAGAACTGATGTGCATCTAGTGTGTGTTGTTTTTATGTGTGTTTTATGTCAATTTAAATTCTTGGTAACAGTGTCAAAAACTTGACCAGTGCCGAAATTATGCAGTAAATTAGCTTTCAAAAACATGGCAAAAAACTTGACCCAAATTATATTAAGTAGTTAATGTGTAAATTCAAAATGTTTAGAAAATATATAAAATAGTTCACACACTAGTGGTTCTACGCAAGTCCACTACGCAAGTCTACGCAAGTCCATGTATCGCTTCAAGTAATATAGGGCTTTCTTTAAAAACCCCAGTATCGATCCCACAGAGAAGCGCAATAAGAAATCTCTTAGGCTAATTCTAGCCTACTACTATGAAGTCGTAGTTTAGAAGATGAGAATTCTAATGATAATAACTTAAATCACGATATTCAAACTATAAAAATTAAAGTAAAAAAGATAATTTAAAACGGGTTTAATGATTGCTAAGAGAAATATAAGTAAAAGAACTATATTTACTAAACTAATTTCTAAACTTCAAAATTAAATTTACTAAGACTAAACAAAGTTTTGTGACGAAAAGTTCAAATTTAAGAAAGCATCTTTTTCCTTTACAATGAGTGCATGGTTAGTGAAGTAATTAAAATCATTTGAAAATATATAAAAATTATTTTGTGTCAAATAGGAGCAATCTTATTCTTTACCCTCTTCCTAGTACATAAATAACTTTGATTAATCCAGAGTTTTATCTCTAATTCTGTGGTTTGATTGGGAGAATACTGATTGCCACTCTAGAGGCTCCCACTACTCCCTCACCTGAGGGCTAATAATCTCGCATCAGTTTCCAATCAACTGGACCAAATTGGGGATTTTAATCTGTCACCTTAAAATCTCCAATTCTGAGTCCAACAAAGTATATTTTCCTATTTATTTGCAATCAATTTCATGGATGACATACTCTCCCATGAAATCAAATTTGGTTCTTCCCATGTTATAGAAATCATAGTCCTTTCAGAACATATATTTCTCAACACATTTTAACATTTTAATTGGCCAAATTGAAAAGTAAATGAAGATCTGGGTTCAAATCAGTAAATGAAGATCTGGAAGATCTGGGTTCAAATCATCACAAATTTTTAACATTTAAAACCGTATAAAACAAAATTAATTCTTCACAAAACCAAATCTCATTGTAGGAAGAAGAATAAAAAAAACTACTCAGAATTCATGAGAAGGATACGATAAAACACGAATTTCATTAATAAAAATAAGTTTACAAAACAAAAAAAATAAAAAACAACTTATCTCACAATCTTTCCCAAGTAAATCCCTAGAAGTTCTCTTCAAGTTTTTCTCTCCTTACAAGCACTCTCAATTCTCTCCTAGAAATGTAATGAGGAAGAAATCTCTCACCTTCTCTCTCCTCTTACAATCCTTGAAGAAAATCTACTAGCACTTGCCTCTCTCTCTCACACCACACAAACACACACACAAACTCACGCCCACACAACTCTTCAAGCCCTAGACTTCCCTCTCTTTAATCGTGAAGGCAGAACCATTGATCTTAATAGAGAGTTTTCTTACGTGACCCCGGTCATTTAAGATGTAATTAACTATAGGGGCTTGACTCTATAGAGAACTTAGAACCCAAGTAAAATAAACCTTATCTAATCATTATATTACAGCGTATATATATGTGTTTCATCGTTCATAAGAAATCATAAGCATATTCATAAAAAATTGATAGTCAATCACTGCAATCATAAGAATGTCACATATAATTATACAAGTTATAAAAGTATTGAGCTATTTCATGTCATTGATCGTCACCCAATCTAAAAGCAAATTAGTTATTAATAAAAGTTGGGCTCCTCTCGATATAGCAATTATCAATAACCCTAATAACAAAGGTTCCCTACTTTTCGTCCCTTTCTAATACCAAAAGTTCTCGGAGTTAGTCCCCATTCAATGCCAAGAGTCGAGAATTTCATCATTCCCTATCATCTGTACTTGCAAGCATTCATATAATAGTCTGTCTAACACCACACTTGTGACATTCCTGAAGTCATAATTCCTATAACAAGAATTCATCATAAGCAAATCATAAATCATATGCATAAACCACATTATATGATTGCATGCAAGCAAATATTTCATAAATATGCTAATCACATCAAATAAATAGCCAAATTGTATGTATCGTCAGTGCCAGTTCAATGTTGGCATTCATATAATTATGTGCAAGGATTCATCAATAATTAGAAAATATTAATGCAATCATAGGTCAAAAGAAATCATATAAGAATCTTACAAAAAGATATTTTTTAATTCAACATAAGTTTGTTTCGCTTGAAACAACAGATAGACTATACCTTTCCAATACGGACATCAACAGGAAGTTTGGCCAAATGATAACCAAGAGGTGACAATTTCTCACATTCTTCAAAGGCTCCAACCTGACAAATCAAGTAAACAGAAAAGATTATCAACTTTCACAAAATATCTAATTAACATGAATAATGATAAAAAGAAATGGAAAACTGGAGTGCACATTTTTTAGCACATTCATTGTCATAATTTATATAACAGGTTTATAAAGTAAAGAAAAAAAAATACCTTATATAACAGTTCAATCGCTGAAGAGATAGCCACTTCACCCGGCGGTTCAATTGCCTGACAAAATAAATGAGAAGGAATTCACAAAATATGTTATTGCTAAATAATGAAGAGAAAAACCCTTAAAAGGAAACATTCCAAAATTAAAGACAATCAAAATGAAGTAAAACAAATCAACAGACCTCTGAAAGGAAAGACTTTATATTCCCTAAAGAAAGATATTTGATCTGCAGACACAAATCAGAAAGCGGCATTCGAAGCATTTCTGGTACCTTAATAAGTTTCACAACAGAATTAACAACTACTAAAACAATTATCATCAAAAAGATATCAATGTTACAAAAACTTCTGTAAACTAATAAAGATGAAAAAAAACATTTTCCTCGAAATAACTTATCATAAAGGTATATTGCCAAATGAAAACACAAGAATGCTTGCAACAAACAATACGAGTTTCATGCATGCGAGTATTTAGGACTTTCAAGAGTCACACCAGCTTATTTCGAAAGTGTTTATTGTTCCCAGTCAAATTTCAAAAGACATTAGATTTAGATAAGAGACAATCTATAGATTTCACTCCCATAAAATAAGAACTAATGATATGAGTCCAAGTTCCCTATAAGTGCAAGCATGCATGGTTAATTATCCATTTCAAAATTGAGAGAAAAATTTCAATTAAAGCTAATCATAAAGTAGTAAGTTCTTGGAATATAATATAAATAATTTTAGTTTTAAACAATGATAATTTATCATCTTTTAACTAAAAGCAGATTTGGAGAGAGGTGCTAATGACAGACCCAATTAAGATCCTTCTGTTTCTTCATTTCAGGTTATCGTGGTCCACATAATTAAACGAGCTAGTCAACCCAACATGACCAAGGAATTATGAATGGCAGCCAAAGGTCATGTTGTCACAAGAGAACTTGGAAACTTGAAATAAATATATACCCAAGAGGGTAACTTTAAGTCGACTTATTTAATATGGCCGTTCATGCTATATCAAGTGCACCCTAGGGTTCACCAATCAAAAGAATTTGACCATTAGAAAATTCACATGCACTAATTGTGACATTCAGTCAAACCACTAAGTCAAATAGCGTTGAAAATTTACAGGCACTAATTGTGACATTCAGTCAAACCACCAAGCCAAATGGCACAATCATAACCATTTATTTTAGTGATGCCATTGGGTAGCAAAATTGTATGGGAGTAGAAAAAGTGTTATACTCTTAAATTTGTCAGAATCGATAAACTATTATGAATGATGAATGAATATTTGCTATCATCTTTAAACCATAAAATTTACTTATAAATTTTTTCTTTTCTTGTAAAATTTTTCTAGCTTCTCATTCGTATAAGGATTCAAGTTCAATATCTTTTCTTTGAGATTGAGAGCATTTTGATAGCACGATCGATTCAAGATGATCATTCGGGTAGAACAGTCTGTATGTCTTGTAGCAATTGGTGTACTTGAAGTCTCCATTTTGTCACCTTAGGCCTTATTGACTCTACTAGCTTATAAAGATCTTTTTTTTTTTTTCAGCGAACCCATAGAGAATTTTATTAATATAAAAAAGTGTTACATAGATCGGCAGGAGTTTCCAAGTAAACCCAAAATACAATTCTGCAAAAATAAAACCTATGGATCCTCCATCGAGAAGTACAACTCACCCAAATCAAATAAACAAAATAGAAAAATAATACTTCAACTATATCTGATAAAAGTTATATGCTTATTATCACCATGAATGAGCCTAGCAAGAGCTAGCGAAGTAGTCCCAATACACATCCCATCTGCTTCCACCCCATATTTTCCTAGAAAATCCACAAATCTATTTACTTCTCTGTGGCATTTGTTCCACTTTATACAACGTCCAGGTAACAGCTGTTTTATTCTACGCCACAGTATATGACACTCCCAAGGACAATTCTCCACCATATTGTGACTTGAAAAGTCATCAAAGAATCTGTTTCAATTTGCAAAAGCCTCGTCTCCAATTTCTTTGCAATCATTAGACAAAGCAACACAGCCATCATTTCAGAATAAAAGCCATAAATTGAAAAACAGGTAGCCGACAAAAATATTAAGCATTTACCATTCCAATCACTCAAGACACCACCCGCAGCAGCTTTATATATTTTAATGCAGTCATCAAGATTAGCCTTAACGTATGGAACAGTCGGTTTTACCCAACTAAACAGCCGAACACTAGCATTTCCACATCTTAGCATTGAATAATTTCCAGCTCCACTAACCTGATTAAGGCATATGAACTAAGATATCCTTCCCATGAGAATCCTCCACATCCTTCTTTATGTACAACATAACTTTATTCATATAGGAAGATATGTTAACCAACACTCTATTACTTGAGTACTGCACATCCATATGTTTCCTGCCGTTCTGCTCCGTCCAAATAAGCCAACAAAAAATATAAGGGATCATGCTAATTAAATGAATACCATTAATCTACTCTTCCCAATTATCTAAACATTGGCTAAGGGAAAGATACCCATTAATAGGAATAAAAATATTTGATTGGCTAGCCAACTTCCTCCATATAACTTTCGAATACTCAGAGCACCAAAAAATATGAGACAAAGATTCCTCCTCTTTTCTACATAGTAGACAAACAAAGGGAATCCTTAATCCTTTAAGTTTCATAATATCATCAGTGGGAAGAAATTTGAGATGGAGTCTCCAAGCCAAAAAAAGAAAAAATGCTAGTTTTAAGCATAGCATTCCATATTATATCACCCTTCTCATTACTATTATTCTCGAAAAGCTTACAAGCAATAGCTTTACTCAAACTCTTTTTTTTTAACACTCTCAACTCATCAACTTTAGTGTTATCAATATGGATATTAGAAACATCCCTGACCAAATCCTCATTGAGGATATTCTTGAGCTTGTTTAAATCCCAGCAATTACCATCCCAATTATCAACAATCATCAAATTCTTATTATGAATATCCTGATAGGTATGCCAAAGAGGTCCAAGTAAAGACCAATCATCATACTAGAAGTTCATTTTTCCTTCCCCAAGCTCCCATATAATAAACTCTTCTGCTTTATGTTTAACTTTTCAGAAGCTCTTTCCAAACAATAGAATCCACCGGTTTTGGTTTACATAAGGGTAAGAGGCTTTAAAATACCTAATCTCCATAAAATTAGCCCACAAACCTTTTTTGGATCTCCGCTTAATCCATAGTTTATAGTAGTTACCTTCCATGGTATGGTTGAAACTCCTAAAACCCAGCCATATTATTTTTGGAGATAGATAATTTTTTAAATTTCATCCAATGAGCTCCCTTCCCTTTTCCCTCCCGTAAAAACTTATTAAATAGCCTTTCCCTCCCACTTGACTTGGTACCACTCTTGCTGACATCAGAGATTAGTGAGGATCTTGCAGAACGGGTGCAAGAGATTCAGAAGTTACAGGAAGAGGAGAGAATGTAGATCGCCAAGCAAAATTGCAAATACCAAACACAGGCCAACAAGACTAGGGAAAATGTAACTTCTGTAAAAGGGGACCTATTGTGGATCCAGCTGAAGAAAGAAAAGTTTTTAATGGGAGTGTTTGGAAAGATTAAGCCCAAAGTAGATAGACCATTTAGGATCCTCAGCAAATTGAATCACAACGCATATAAGATCAACTAATCATGGGACTACAATATCTCAACTACCTTAAACATCGCAGATTGAACTCCGAGCTACAAGGAACCAAAAGCTTCGACAAATGAGGTCAAAGCTCTCTCAACCACAAGAGAATGACGCGAATATGTGATTTTTATCATAGCCTGATAGTTGTTATTGTAAGAGAGTTCTACTAAAGGTATATGTGATTCCTATACTCCACCAAAGTCAATGACACAATCTTAGTAGATCCTACAAAATCCGATCAGTCCTTTTTGACTGGCTATCCGTCAGAGGGCGAAATGTTTCACAAAAAGTTAATTTGGTGCCTAAAGCCTCCTAAATTTTCTTCCATAATCTGTAAATAAATCAATCATCTCTATCAGAGACACACTTTGGCACTCCATGCAGCTTTATAACTTGACTAACTTTTCAACTGGATATGTCTGTCTGGTGGGCATGAAATATACAGACTTAGTGAATCTGTCAAAAATTACTCAGCATTACCACCCTGACGTGATCTAGGCAACCCAATCAAAAGTCCATAGCAATCTCCTCTTATTTTCACTAGAATTAGTAAAGGCTACAACTGACCTCCAGAATGCTGATGTTCTGCCTCTACTAATTGAAATGCATGACAATTAGCCATGAATTCTGCCACTCTTCAATCCTAACCACCAAAATGTTTCCTTGAAATCATGACACATTTAATAATCCCTTTGTGAATAGCATAGTAAAAGAAATATGCCTCTGGAACATAAATCATGCCTATATAATTCAACAAGCCATCTCGATCTAACACATACTTCTCCAAATTGTCTGCTTAATATGCTCCAGAATTTTCTGAACACTGTTATCTCTGATTAATGAATCCTCGATTCTATCTTTCATAGTGGTTAATTGACCATAATATCATCATTATAATTTATTACAGATAGCTTCTGCTTTTCCAAATCTTTAGGTAACTGATCCTTTGAAGTAAATAAACAGTTAAAATTGCCTGAAGTCTTCCTACTCAGCACACAAACACATTTGCCTTTCTTGGATGGTACTGAATATCCAAAACATAGTCTTTAATAGACTCGAAATTTTTGCTTTGCCTCCAGTTCAGCTCACACTGAGTAAAGATGTACTTCAAACTCTGATGATCAGTAAATAACTCGCATCTAACTTCATAGAGATAGTGCCTCAACATCTTAAGTGCAAACACAACTGCTACAAGGTCTAAATCATCTGTGAGATAATTTCTTCCACGATTCTTCAATTACCTTGAAGCATGGGCAATTATATTTTCATATTGCATATCTACACAGCTCAAACACTTCAATGATACAACAACAAAAATTTGAATCCCATCTGAACATGAAGAAATAGTCAATACTGAAGCAGACATTAAACAAGTCTTTAGTTTTTGGAAAACCTTCTCTCAATGATCTAATCACTCAAACTTCACTGTCTTCTGATTCGATCTCGATAATTACATAGCAATCTATGAAAGCCCCTACAAATCTCTTTTAATAACCAGCTAGACCTAGAAAACTACTTACATCAGTAGCAGTAGTTGGTCTTGGCTAATTTACAATCGCCATGATCTTATTTTGATCCACCAATATGTCATCTCCACTGATGTTATGCCCAAGTAAAGTCCCACTTTTAAGCCAAAAATCACATTTAAAAAATTTGGCATATAGTGTATTCAATTTCAAAACTCGTTAAACAACATGTAAATGATCTATATGACTACTTTCATCCCTCGAATACAAATGGATATCAACTATAAAAACAATCACAAAATTAAAAAAAATGGTCCTTTCCTCAAGTCCATAAAAGCTGCTAGAGCATCATTCAGTCAAAATGGCATCACCACAAATTTATAGTGCTCATATCTTCCCTTGAGAGTTGTCTTCGTTATATCTTCCTCTTTAATGCTCAATTAGTGATTGTCTGACCTTAAATCGATCTTTAAAAATATAGAAACCCCTTCCAACTGATCAAAGAAGTCATCAATCCTCGGCATTAGATATTTGTTTTTAACTATGAGCTTACTCAACTCCTATAATCAATACATGTCTTGAAACTCCCATACTTCTTCATGAATAATACTGGAGCTCCCTAAAGTGAGGTGTTAGATCCAATGAACCCTTGGTCTAAAAATTCCTATAATTAACTCTTCAACTCTTATAACTCTTTAACTGTCATTCTGTATAGTGCCTTGAATATAAGCTCAGAACTTGACAAGAGCTCAATACTGAAATCAACTTATTGCACGGGTGGTACACTTAAAAAATCATAAGGAAAAACTTATGGATATTTCTTACCAATAGATATCACACAAAGACTTTACTTAAAGATATCGAATACCTGAGCAAGAAAACCTTGATTTCCACAAGTCAAAAACTCGAAAGCTTTCAAATAAGTATCATGAATGTCAATCCTCTATCAACACAAAATTTAACTTATGCCTCGGGTATATTCATTTTAACAATCTTTTTAATTACAATCAATTGTGATTCTTTTTAAACCAAAATTCCTAAATTTACCTCAAATTCTACCAAAAGGAACACAATCAATTGTGCATCAAAATGCTTTTTACCAATCATTAACTTCACCTTATATAATTAACCTCTGTAAAAGTATCATTTGACATTCTAACTGACAATATCATACGCATTAAGATGATATTCAATTGCATCACTCATCTGCTATAAAAGAAAGTGATGCTCATGAATCAAACTTAAACCTTATTGGTTTATTCTGAAAATATACGATACCTATTATTAAAACCAGTGCAGTGAACAATTAAGGCTAACTTATTAATAAATTTAAGTCCTTATATTGTGTTATGCATGACATGACATTAATTATATTATGATTAAAAATGCACTTAGTTAAAATACTTAAATATGAAACATAGATGTGATAACGTCAGGGGAGTCCTTAGCTTCCTGCTGTGAAAGTGCATAAGCCTTAAGTAGGACACTCTACTGAATCTGACCAAGGACTTGGCACTGATTATGAAGATTCAGTTTCCCTCGCATTTTCAAAGCTCCTCTGAGATAGTACAAAACTACCTCTAAGATCTACTGGAGCGGACAATTCCTCGCTACATGTCCTGATTGATGGCGCCAAAAACAAAGGTTAGATCCAGAAAGACACTCACACTTGTGAGACCTCCCACACATCTCACACTTACATGCTTCAAACTAGGTGTCAGCATTGTTGGATCTTACATTCTTAGAGCTGTTACTTCCTAACTAGAAGGAATAACTGTCGTAAAAGCCATTAGGATACCTAGATCCTTCATAATTTCTCCTCTTTTGAAAGTCCCCCATCTATTAAGTAACTTATAAATCCAGCTCAATCCTTCTAGCCCTCTGCACCAAAACAGAATAATCATTGATCTGAAGAGCAATTAGTGGCTTTTTAATCATATCCTTCAGCTCATAGTGAAGTATGCCTTGTATTGCATTATCGAGCGATCACCATGTACCAACTGGATAAATTTGTCATGTATCTATCTCCTACCTGACAGTGGTACAAACCAGTATCTAATGTATCATGTGGTTGATTGTACCCTCAAATTTCTCCTGCAGCTAACCTCGCCATCATTTCTCTGCTTCTCCCTCAAAAACAAAAAAAGACCAATGTAACCCTTCTCTATGGTGGGCAAGATAACCAATAAAAAAACTTTTCTACTCACAGCAACCAACCCTTAGCATCCACTAGACTTCCTCCTCCAGAAAATCGAGATGGTCTCATATCCTAAAATAGTTTCAAGTAGTTGTCCATTTGACCTCCCTCAAAAAACTGACCCAAGACTGAGAGTTCTTAATCATCGGAGTCAATACATCATTATCTCATTAAAAATGTGTTCAGAGGAATTTATGGACATGCATCAATTTTTACTACATTTCTAACTTCTTCCCTCAATTATCCATATTTCTTAAATAACATAAGAAATATTATAATTCGACAAAATTTAACCCATCATTAATACTACTTATGAGTTAAAATCAAATTAATTGCTATTTTTTGATAATGAACCAACCTAATTTCTCGGATAATGCTTTTGTTAAGACCCAGCACTACAGCTTAGAATTAACCAATACAAAAATCATGATTAGATGATATTAACATTTAAGGTCAGTTTAGGTTAGATGTAGTTGTTTGAAGGAGCAGCATTGAAATTGTTGCAAAAAAAAAACTGATAATGAAAAAGCAATAGTCGTTATTCGATAATAATTTTATTTTCAAAAAGTCAGACCATAACTTTCTAGCATCCACCATACTCTTAACAGTTCAAATTGAAAAAAAAAAGATTTTTATCACAAATTTTTAGAAAGCAGCAAAAAAGTAATTCCCCAAACAGAAATATGGTGACAGTTTGAGAAACAAAATAGACAAAAAATTGTCCCAAATAAGCCATTAAAATGCTTTCCACACATTTTCAAAAACTTCCAATACATAAAGGAACCACTAAGAATCCATAAAGTACAATACAGACATCTCAAACCAACATAGAACTGTATATCACTATCTCGAAGAATACAATGCAAAAAAAACTACAATCAAATCATAACATGATACATATTAATAGCAGTCCTCATTTAAACTAAGGGCCCGTTTGGGGTAACTTATAAGTGCGGCGACGTTTTTTAAAATGTCGCCTAACTGTTTGGTTTGTACATTTTTGAAAACATTGTCTACCGCGTTTGAGTTTTTTACACTAAAAGCAGGCTGCTGGCAGACCCCCGCGGTCGACATGCGAACCGCGTTTCAGGATAAACTGCTTTAAACTACAATCAAATCATAACATGATACATATTAATTGTAGTCCTCATTTAAACTAAAAATCTTCATTCAGACAAATAAACATACTGTTTTTCTTTTCTTGAAATAAAACACTAAATTAAACAATAAATTTTCACGACTTAGTATGCAATTAAAATCTTAAAATATATTAGACATCTCAAATTAACATATAATTGTATCACTGCCTTGAAGAATATAGTATAAAAAGAAACTACACTCACGTCATCAAAAGATACATATCAGTTGTAGTCCTTCCCTTGTAAACTAAAACTCTTCTATCAGACATCAATATATGTTTTCTTCCCTTAAAAAAACATTAAATTCAATAGTAAGTTGTTACGACTTAGTGAGCAATTATAATCATAATATGAAATAAATTCATAAATATTGTGCTTGAATGACAATGAGAAATGTAGTTTACTACTTATTCAAAATGTAAGCTTTCGTTTTAAATTTAACCCTACTTATTTCAATTTAAGTATTTACCTTTTTTAACATCTTTAGAAATCATATCAGCATTACCGTCATACCCAAAGGTATCCTCAAAATTGTACACGTAGGTATCCTAAAAAATTTACACCTAAAGATACATCTTTACCATTTCCATTTCTCCTATCATGTACGGCTATATCACATCCTCTGTCAATACCAACTGTACGTAAGTCTAATTGTTAGGAGCCTTTACATTTCATTTTTTTAACTGGTTTCATTTAATGTCATTAAAATCACCATTTTCCTTTTTCAATTTTTACTTCGTTCATTTTAATAATTTTTTCATTCACAATATGCATCAAATTAAAAAAACAGATATATGAATCAATAATGCATTTATTCATTAGTAAACCTTTAATTTAAAACATTCAAGAAAATGTTTACTCGTCATTGCCTTAATAGGCATCTGCAAAATCATATCCCATCACTTTACTTCATTTAGCTAACAACTAAATCAATTAAAGATGCATATGTATATAAGAATCACATTCCTCAAAGAAAGACTTAAATATAGTTAAGTTATTTAAATGATTTCTATCAAATACCTATTTGAATCAACAATTTTTTCAAATCTTATCACTATTTGTACTCATGAAAACTTAAAATATATCTAATGACATATAATTAAAAATTACACATATTAATAAGTATATAAATCCTTACCTTAAAAGATTTGATTTGCTTCCATGTGCTCACGATACATCTTTCTCACTTACAATTTTATTTGATTTAGTATCAAATCTTTTTTCCTTAATATATGATTAAGTTAAAACTAGTATTAGTGGTTAGTAAGTAATTATTTCAATTCAAATAATTAACATCATAAAACCCCAACTCATCATTATCATCGACCATGCAAATTAGAGTTTCGGTTGTCCACTTCACGCCCACAATTCTTCTTCTTCCCTCGTACAGTAAGTTTGTGTCACCCTTATCTCCCTCTAATTCGGGAATTAATAGCTTCAATACTGACTCCACTAAGCATTCTATCAACATTTTAAATAGACACAAACTCACATATATTTTCATAACATTTACCAAATAACTTAATTAAACAATTTAACTCACATTACTTTTGGATACAGCCCTACGCACGCACCAACCTCGACTCTCCTTTGCCTTCGGTCGCATCTCAACCCGACACCGCAAGCACTCGGCGTCGCCCCCTCTGTTTCCTTCTTTCGGCATGTGAGGTTCAACTCCTCGGCGTCAAATAAAGTAAAAGGGATACACATGACGACTCCTCTTAAACTCCCTCCTCTCCTTCACTATCGTTGCTTTCTTCTACTTCCTCTCTTCTTCCTTCTCCTCGAACGATTAGCAAGGGCACCACCTTCCCCTCATTCTCTAGCGCGAATGAGGGGAAGTGCGAAAGAACCGTGCAATAAGTTTCAAGTGAGGGGTGTGCCTCCTCTAACTAGCACCTATTTATTTACTTATTTTATTTTATTAACTATTATTTGATTGTTCATTTGTTTAAACTTCCAATTATTAAATCACTCACAATATTTCATAACATTCAAAGTTTTTTACTATATCGATAATATGTTTATAACATGTTATATATGTACAACCATAAAAGGAGCACCGACTAAAAATTGTATCAGTTAAAGTACTTCAATATAAAAATATTATTTCATTTACATGCATGGATATCTTAGCATTCCCCGCTAATACCATAAAATGGTAGTTTCATCATTGCCAAGCGTACACATAATCAATCCGTGCAATTTATATTATTCATAATTTCATATCACTCAATAGGTGTTTTTTTTTACTCAATAAGTAATATTTAATACTATAATGTATAAAATATTTCATAATGTGAGACTACAAGTATTTACATCAAACTAACAGTTAAAATTTAAGAATAGAAGCATCAATTTCATTAATCAAATATTAATAAAAATTCATACAACTAGTTCGAAAGAGACACAGAAATGATACTATCATGTAAGAGCATAAGTGCTCACCTCAATCACAACGTTGTCTTCTTGATTCACTTCTTCTGCACACCTCAATAAATGCTTAACTCAAATCATAGCATTACTTTTAACTCAAATTTTATTTTAATTAAATAATTACCTAAATTAGAATAATAACCAACAAACCTTTACATTAAAAGGCTCTGTTTGCTTCTTTGCACACAAGGTTTTTCTTCCAATTTGAAACTTGCATAGTTTTAATCCTAATTTGATTAATGCACTATTAACATTTAATAATTTAAACATATGTATTAAATTCATAAATTAACATACTAAAGCCCAATCTCACATTAAGCTTTTCTCATTCTTCTTCTAGTTTGAACCTTGTATGGTTTGATTCCTGATTTAATTAACCATATTATTAACATTTAATAATTTAAACATATGTATTAAATTCATAAATTAACATACTAAAGCCCTAACACGCGCAAGAGCTCCTTCCTCTCTTCTTTCTAGCTTCGATCGACTAGGGCACCACTTCTCTCCCCTTCGGTTTAGTTCTTTCTCGTACGTGCTGCTTCTTCCTCCTCTTCCACTACACGCGAGGGTAGGCTTGGCTCCGCTCAATTGCGAGAATCCATCTACTTCTCCTCTACTCGAATCACCAAGAAACCCGTAATCCTTCGCCTCCACTCCTCTTCTCCTTCGAGCACGACAACTTCTTCTGGCACACTAAAGCACGAAAAGGATGATAGCCAAGCTTTACATTGTAGCTTCTACTCGGAAGTTTGCCGATCACACCCTATGGTAAGTCCTTGTCGCACGACTCACACGTGCGAGTCATTATTCAACATTATCACCTTCGACTTATTCAATGATGCCTCCTCTAGCATAAAGCCAACACGCCTTGTCCTCCTCTTCCACTTTTGGCTTCGAAAGAAATTCCGTGGCAATGATGCCTCCTCTAGCATAAAGCCAACACGCCTTGTCCTCCTTCCTTTCTTGCTCTCTCAGTCTTGTTACAAACAAAGGAATCCATTCTTCGACTCTTAAAGACGAAATGAAACTGTCATGACGATTCATCGAACCATTAACACCAATTCAAACTATATTTATTTATTTTTATTTTATTTATATTTTGTTTATTATTATTTATTTATTTATTTATTTAGAGCTTGCAGTTATTACATAAACTTTCCAGATACATCAAGAATAAATAAGGATATTCTAGAA